>NC_056717.1:10291642-10549142 GCF_018831695.1 Puntigrus tetrazona | reverse complement strand
AAATACTTCAGGTCAGTGCAAAAAAAATACAGAGAAATCCAAATAATACCTTCTGTATCTGATTAAAGGATTTCTAATAACACTTCACATGCAAATAAGGTGTACACCGCTGTTATTACTATGAACGCTAACTGAGCCAGTACATTTACAACTTACATGTGTTTGGGTTCAGTAAATGAATGAAATACTAACTCACTCTGTGTTCGTACAGCTACACAATCAGTTTTTCACACATTTTTATGTTTTACACATTTAATGTCAACCTAACATAATTACATTATTAAAATTATACAGGTACAGTTATGATTTATGTTATCAAAAAAGTTAATAAAACATAAATGCAGAAATTTCTCGTTTGACAGTCGCAAACCTTTTGATCTTACAAGTAGCAATCAGAACTAAATTAACTCTCCAAAAATGTACAGAATTGCACATTTGAGTGGTTTGTGTTTGAATGAAGAGATCCCTATGGACTTACTAACCATTGAAACCTAACTGCATATTCAACAGAAGAAACAATGAAGCAATGAAGCAAACTGAGGTACTCAATAATGCCTTTAATATACCACTATCGACTTTTTAATCCGTTTTGAACATTATTTATACATATCTAGGCAAGTTTCATATGACTGTTCATACGAAACTATGAAGATGCATATACACATTCGCGCCGCCAAAGGCGTCATCTTGTGCACCGAGCCCATTAAGGTTTTTTAAGAAAACATTTCAGAATTTTTCTCCATATAGTGGACTTCAGTGGAGGTCCAAACTGCAGTTTCAATGCAGCTTCAAAGGTCTCTACATGCCCCTGGGTGAGGAATGACGATCTTATCTAGTGAAATAGTTGGCCTAAACATATATACTTTTTTTTTTTTTTTTTTTTTTTTTTTTTTAACCACAGTTGCTTTTACCAGTTAATGCTGAAAGGCTGCATCTTGTCAAGTAGTTAATCACTTTTGTTTTATATATATATATATATATATATATTATACTTTAATACTGCCCCATCGACATTTGTCTGTTTCTCTTGCAGTTCTTCATAGTGAGTTTGTGGAGCAGGTGTCACCTGTTCGTTTCTGAGCAGACAGCTGTGAACTTGAACTCCAAGGATGACTGTGAACTATGTTAAGATACATTCCTATAGACGGCTAACACTCCAGCTGCCCGCCGAGATTCTGTCACACTAAACGTCTCTTGTCTGTTACTTATGTTGCTGTAAATCATCCTTGATTTAGTTTTTTTTTTTATACCTTGCTTCACCTGTTTCTCAGTCTCTGTCATTCACCCATTTCAGCAAGATCTCCCATATTTCTTGTCTCTATAGCCGCTCGGTCTTGACAGCGAGCGGAAATCTCTCAATCAGTTTTGCGGTCGCTCTTTCTCCCCCATCCCCAAGTGCCACAACACATCTGCTGATTTGTGGGGGCTTGTCAGGGCCTGTGCCGGGTATTTGGTCTGTTCTGACCCGTCGGCGCTTTGTTCTACCCCCCGCTGTCTGCAGAAATGGGTCAGTGTCTCCAGAATGTCCCAGGCATGTACCAGGCTTTGGATTGGTTATTGCACAGGAAATCACAGCTTATGTTACAGAAATCCTAAACAGCAGCAGCAGCCCAGACACAGCATTGAGTGTGAGCGCTTTGTGTAGAAGCTGTATTTCACAGTACATTCTCAGTGGTTTTCATCACCTTTGGGCAGCTGTTCACAGTTTATAGGAACAGAACAATATACTGCTTCTCATCAACATTTGCTCACGTAATGATGATGTACTGTTATATTATTCATTTTGTATGATTTTGAATTTTGTTGGCATGTGGCAATTTTAAATTTGCATTTGTTGTGTGTGTATATATTTACAAAGCTATATTAAACTTATAGGCTGGATCCCAATTTGCATGTTTTTGCTAAAGAACAAAACCTCTTCTGTTGAGGATGCACACCATTTGTGCACGCTATTTCTGGTACATTATGTTATAAAGTTGTTTTGATGGAGAAGCCAGCATATTTTTTTCAATAAAAACCCAACGGATCCATTTTTTTCAAACAATCATTGGTGTTCGTATCTTGTGAAAAAGTACACTTTACCTATACTTTCAAAAGTTGTGTCGTTCCAAAGATATTTCTTCATCTTCACAACACAAATGAAGATATTTTTGATGAAATCCGAGAGCCTAGACAGCATCGAAAGCAACACACGTTCAAAACACAGAAAGGTAGTAAGGACATTATTAAAATAGTTCATGTGACATAAATGTTTTAACATCAATTTTCAAAATTTACGAGAATACTTTTTGCATGCAAACTTTTTTTTTTTTCTTCTTTCTCAGAATTAATTGTACACATAATTGTATTTTCAATTCAAAAAGATATTTTGCATAGCTTTGCTAAAGTGAAACTAAATCTAATAATGTTTCAAAACCTAATGGAGTGTTAAAAAAGTGTGTTTAAAAAACAGCCATTAAAATGTTTTCTTCTTTTAAGCACACTTTTGTGGCCTTTCACTAATATTAAAAAAAATAAAATATTTGCAGTTTTTTAAATTATACTTTTAAATATTTAATGTACATAGCCATACCATGATTTAAAACCCATGATTTAAAAATGTAACTGTGACAGACAGCACCGTACTGCAGCTGTAGTCTTACATATATGTTTTGTATTTCATATGCACACAGTTATAAACTAGACTGGGGCTGCTTGGATCAGTGCTGATAAGCAAAAATAAATCCTGAGTTGGATAGTTAGTGGACAACAAGGGGTTTCAATACCTATGTGTGAGCAGCCAAGCAAACCTGCCACTTCTGAATCAGCATTATCTGACCTGCAGAATGCTTCTTGAAGACATGCTCCTAAATGGACTCGTTGCTCACTAGTTTGTGGCTCGCATGCTACATTCCCTCCAAGCCGGTGAGCATGACCTGTATGTTTATGAAATATCAGATCATCTGGAATGAAGACGGCAAGAATGCATACTCTCATGCAGGGCCCCTAATCCACAGCAATCTGCTCTGGGTGGGATTTGAGGAGAGACTTGGCTGCTCACTCAAAAGAGATTTCCCAAAATGCTTCTGAACAGCCGCCCACCCTGACAGCAGGTAGCCCACTTAAAGAAGCGTCGTTCTTCCGTGCCTAGAAGTATTTTTAAATAGCCACGATCATTTTGATCTTTTGTTATGCAATTATGCTTTTCAAGGAAGCTTGATAAGATTATCAAGGAGATTTGAGTGGGCCAGAACAGCTTAGCAACCTCATAGCAACCCACTAAAAACACTTAGCAACCTTATAGCATCACAGCTGAATATTTTTAGACCCATGTTACTTCTTTTTTATATACATAATAAATGTGTGTGTGTGTGTGTATGTGTGTGTAGATCAGAAAATGTATCAGACAACAGTTTTTTCATACATTGTTCTTTATATTCTTCATTCTTTCTCCTTCTTCAGTTTTTCTGTCTTAATCAGGCAGATCTTATCAACTTCATCATCTCACTGTGCGTGACCTACATTTAGGTGTGGCTTCATCTCCTCCCTCTCTCTCTCTCTCTCTCTCTCTCTCTCTCTCTCTCTCTCTCTCTCTCTCTCTCTCTCTCTCTCTCTCTCTCTCTCTCTCTCTCTCTCTCTCTCTCTCTCTCTCTCTCTCTCTCTCTCTCTCTCTCTCTCTCTCTCTCTCTCTCTCTCTCTCTCTCTCTCTCTCTCTCCCCCGATTTCACCCCATCCCCCTCTCATCTCTTACTGGCCGTGTGAGACCTCTGCTTTGCCTGTCAATGAAGAGGTTTTATCATCCTTGCCTGTCCATTTTCAATTCTTTTTCTCTTCAGTCTTTCAGTTCTTTATTTTTTTTTGTTTGGAGAAGGCTTTTAATGAAAGCTTCTTTGTATTTGAAGACATCTGACTATGATCTATGCATTTTTTATGTATATGACATACACTCTTCCCATGTCTTGTGTGTCACTGAAGCTGTCCTAGCTGTCCTAGCTAATGCGTATAGATTTCAGGGAGGCTGACTGTATTTTCATTATGCAATTTATGTATAGAATTAAAATTAGTGCTTTGGGTGTGTGTTTCTTTAAGACTACAATCACTTTATCACAAGAATCTGGTACCATATTATCAGACTCTGCCCATGATTCACATGTGTACTAGTCAAAACCTGACATTTATAATGTCAACCAGTTCTATCAATTGAAGTATTTGTGTTCTGTGTACTGTATATGCAGCGCTGCATGCTTTGCTGGGATAAGGGAGTGTTTCTCTACATCTGCACTGATGCATTGTGGGAGATCTAGTCCAGCTGTAGCAGAAAATATTAAAGCAGAATCCATTATGTCATACCATTACTCTTTCCCAATAAGGTCTGATACCACTGACCTCTGTATGTACCTAACAGAAAAATGCCATGATGGGTTCAGTGGAGCAGAAAGGCTTGCCATAACGGTTTGATAGGTTTTCTCCGTCTGAATTTTTAATTTTAGGTTAGTCTAGCATCTAGACGACATCTTTGCAACATGCAGTTTAACAAACAATACTTTCATCCTGTGTGGAGGCTGTGGCTTTTTTTCCAGACAGATGAGAGGTTGTTACTTGGCTTTTGCAAGAGTTCAAGCATGTTTGCATATGTCTGTTTGACCTTGTACAACCTTTACCATTCTTCACTGTATGCCTTTGTTGCCATTTCTAATTTAACGTAGTGATATTCTCTTGATTCAATATTCTAACATGTTTCTTTTTCTGTATTTTTTTTTTCCATGTTGATTCTGCGCTGTGGCTCTAAATCAGGTAAGACAGATCTCCTACACAGCACATGTGCTTTCACATTTAAGCCCCAAATGGTTTCTGTGGGGAAGGCAATTTTGATGAATTGTTGGTTGGTCTGTTTTTCTGCTGTTTGTAATTATGTTTGACCGATCCATTAGATCCACATTGGTAATTTACCCGTTAAACAAAAATAAAATTGGACAGAACAAAATGATGCTTCGCGATCTGACGCATCTGTCAGTAAATTTAACATAGTAGCTTTGGGCCTTGATGTTGAGATCTGTTGTGAATAAGTGTTTTTACTACTGGTACAGATAAAAAAAAACTTCTTTCTATATCTAAGTAAAATAAATATGTATTTATCTGGTTATTTGTGACTTATTTATTAATTACGTTTCATGCATTTGGATGCATAGCTTGCTATTACCACTAGTTTAAGCAGTGAGCTTCAGTGGTTACCCAAAGCTGCCTTTCTTTCCTTATTATGTCTTTTTTTTTATATGGTTTTTATACAGTGGCAACAATTATGTGTAAAAAAAACAAAAAAACCCCACCTTTGGCTATAGGCCTTCTTTAGGAACATGCATTGCAATTTTTACTCTGACATTTGCTTTCTAGACCTTCATTTTCAGCGTGTTTCTGTAAATGTATTTTTAAAATTTGTTGTATCGAAATTAATTGGGTGATTCAAAGCTAGTTTTAGCTGGATTAAAGCCTTCGTTGAAGACTTATCTCCTATAAAATGCTAGCTGCAGTGAAACTGAAGTAGTGAAAGATTCTTTTTTTCTATATTGTGACCTGACACATACTTGCTGTTGATTATTTCCATCAGTTGTTGATTTTTTTTGAGATATGGGTGTT
This sequence comes from Puntigrus tetrazona, assembly GCF_018831695.1. Lineage (NCBI taxonomy): Eukaryota > Metazoa > Chordata > Actinopteri > Cypriniformes > Cyprinidae > Puntigrus > Puntigrus tetrazona. The sequence continues at coordinate 10,543,529 of NC_056717.1, read as the reverse complement.
GCACTTAAAATGAATGTGAACTTGATCGTAAGAAAGAGTTGAAATTTAATAGCGAAGTCACCAATGTGTCACCAGAGAGAAGTCTGGAGACACGTATAGGAATTCACTGAAACACTAAAAGACAATAAAATAAATTCTGCATTTCATGCGGACCTAAATATGTAATGACAAACCTCTTATTTAGCACTAGCCTATACATTTCAGAGTTACACTTTTTATGTTTGCTTTCTTCATTGCACTCCTCCTTGGGCTGTTTATTTGCATCCAAGCTCTCTTTGATTATGTGATGAATAGCGCAATGTTTTTCTCAGTCCTTTTAGCTAATCACTGCTAATTGCAGTCAGTCTTTTAAATACAACATGAGATTTTCATTCTCACAGGCATTAGTGACAGCTGGTTGTGCAAGAGTGCTTTTTGAAAATGTTAAGATGTTTTGGCTGTAAAGTCTTTAACTTTTACAGTTTGTTGTGTCTGGAATAGCTCTGTAATGTTTTTGTTGAAAGTTCACAGATTACAAGATTGCAAGCGGATACCTTCAAAGGCCACATTTTTTCTTCAGGCCTCAAGCAAAAGCGTTGTTTTTTGGGGTGACATATTGAATCTTTTTTAACTATTGAACTCCAGACAGAAGGTGAAAGCACAGGCTGTGAGATCTTTCACTAGCTTATTTACCTTCCTCCAAGATAAAAAGTAACTAAAGGAATGGCGGTCAGTTGTTACATAACCAGTTTGGTGGATGAAAAAGGAAAGAAAGCTGTTTCAAAGTATTTCGGTTTTGAACGTAACTCACTTATTAGACAAGTTTGAAGCGTTATTCTCACATTAGTCTTACATTAAATGATTCAGCACAGGTACTGTATATGCTCTCTCATATATTGATAAAGGCAAAGGACAACGACTACCATGAAATAGAGATAGGATTTGTTTGTTCAACACACAGCCCAGCTTATTGATGCAAAAATTTCCTTAGCGATTTATACACACACCCTGAGTCACGCAGGGAGAGCAACACATGCTCGAGTGCTGGCAGTGACATCACCTGTCTTGTGGTCAAAGTACAGTTCCTCTATCCGGCTCTAAAACACGCCGCTCTCTCAGAGCTACCAGGCAGCCGACTGGTGCACACACACACACACAGAGTGACTTGAACGCAAACTTCAGCGGTTCACTCAAAGAAAAACATGCGAGAGAAAAGAACAGGGAAGTGAGCGAATGGATTTCCCTGCTGGCTTTGGATTGGTGACTTGCTGGATTCCATGAAGCCTTTAGCTTTTCACAGTGGCCTCTCCTGCTTCTTTGCCTTTTAAACAAACTTGGAACAACCTCTCGGGTTCCTTTCAGTTTGAAGTCTTTCATTTCTGCTCTTAGAGCCCCTTTTTGTAGTTTCTTAAGGTTTGTTCTCTCTTTTGCCGTGGTGAAATGAGCGCCGCAACATCATACCGACAATATCTTCAGGACCTCGAGGAAAAGAAAGGTTGGTTTCATTCAGTTTCTTTTCTCACTGGTTTGTCTTTTGCCTTGTTAAAAAAAATATCCCACTTGACTTAAGAGTATAAGTCTGTGTGTTTATGGCAGTTGTTTGTAAAGATAGATCGCACTGGCACTCCGTAAGTTGAAATTCTGTTTGTTTGTGACTGGCCTCAGGAGCGTGATAAGAGCTCAGTCAATGGTAAACTGCAGGCAGGATTCAAATGAAGAGGTCGGCTGTTGTACATTAGCTTGTTAACTCTGTAGTAACATGCAGATACTTAAGATGTCAGGTCCTTCAATAAAGGGAGATTTCTAGTCATACTGAAAGATAGGGTCGCTTTTGGGTTTGTGCTAATGCAGCAATATTTGACTTAAGGGTATTGAGATTAACATCAAAGTAAACTCACGCCTTTCACCTTCCCTTGGGCACTCCAAGGCATTCAGATACGTTGCTATGGTAGCTTTGAGTCATTCACCAGTTATTAATGGTTTTGAGCCGTGACATTTGAGGTTGTTTTGGTAATTGATACTTTGTGCGTGTCAAAAGTTGGTGTCATTCATCTCATAATCCTGCCCACAATAATGGCTTAGCGGCTGAGTTTATACACGTGTATGAGAGTGCGTTTTGAACAGGGAGGGAGTATTTCTCACCAGCTGTGCTGAATGATCATAATTTGGTTAAAAGGGAGTAGTTCACCTTCATTCAGACTCTCTATTGCTGTGATCACTTGACAGCCATGTGACTTCTTATTGGTTTACCTGGCTATCAGCACCCATCTGTCTGAAACTTTAAATGACACCCGTTGTCTTGAATGAAGCCAGACGGTGCCAAAGAGTCACCTTCCATTTGTTATATTGTTAACTGAAGATGGTATGGTATTTATTTCTTTTGAAATTCAATCCCAGATCACGGGGCCGAATTTTGCACAGGCTTTTAGTGGATAGAATCAACTGTTAGTGTGTTGACCATATGGAGCTCAACGGGGTGGGTGGGGTTGGACCCTAGTAATACCTAGACAGTAACGCTATTGTCTAAGGCCTGCCAGGTCTTTTACAAGGTAAATCCAAATATTATGTTGAAAAAAGGTCATTGTATGAAACTTAACTGACCGAAATAATAGTTTTATCAGGTTAAGCTTCAAGACGATTATGTTTGAGGATTCTACAGCCTTGTTGGTATCAGTAAAAGCCATATACTGAGGCCATTAAAGATAGCAGTGTGTACTCTGTCTGTTAAATGATATTCACTCTTAAAATAAAGGTTCCAAAAACCAGTCTGGGTTCCACAAAAAACTTCTAGCAAACAGTTTTTAAAATAAAAACGTTAACATTCTACTCTAAAGAACCTTTTGTGCAAATGTTAAAATGTTTTTGTGTGTATGTTAAAGATTATTATTCATAGATAGAACCACAGGCACCAACAAATACAATTTTATTTTAAGCAAGTAATAGAATTAGGCAAGGTGTAGCTGTGGTATGTTGTTGTTGTTGTAGATGATGTTTCAGGTTGCTTGGTGCACCTGGACTGTGTCTGAAGACAGATGGTAGATGAATGTATGTAGATAAGAACAGCAGGTATATATGCGACAGCTAGCCTTTGTCTCTTGAAATCTGGTCACTGTGGCTTGACTTGCTGTGCTGTCTCCCCCTGAACTATAATCCACCTAACCCTGATTAGTCTCAATCCCCCTCAACCATGGATCAGACTCTGCAAGCTCACCACCAAGCTGCAGACAGTCCATTCTCTAACTAGCTGTGGTCTTTGCTGTGGTGCCTTTTGGGCTCCTCCAGTGTCTAAAAACAGATTGCATTCTTCTCTCGACTTCATACTCAGCATTTATTCATCAAATACACGCCCCACCTCTCACATGTACAGTCAGACAGCTGGCAGAGAATAATAGCTTTACACCATCCAACTTCCCATCTGTGCAAACATAGGATTTATTACATACTGCAAAGCTTTGTAAAGATGCTCCATAAATGTCAACATGAGCCTTAGGCACTCACACACTACAGAAAGCTTTGACTCCGTGTTTGATGAATGGGAATGTGTGAGATCTTTTTTGAGGGATGTGAAGAGAACGGGCCAGTTTGAAATCAGGTGGATACCTGGGTCAGTGATGTGATGGTCTTTGTGAGGCTTTCATCATTTCTATTTTATTCTGAAATACAATTCTATTTTATTCTGAAATGAGCATGCTTTCAATGAAATTCTGAATGTAAGTCATTCCTCCAGGTTAAATCTTTTTTTTTTTTTATTCATATGCTTTTTTTCTTTGTTTTTAAATATTCAGGGTAATGTCCGGTGATATTCATGAACCACTAATTAATAAAATAAATTAGTTTTTAAGGTACCATGGACACTCTTTATTTATCATTGACCCGTACTGAAAGCAAAACTGTTTCCGTCTAAGTGCCTACATCAGACTGTGTTAAAAGTTAACCGACTGAGTGTCACTTTCACCGGTTGACTTTTACCCGAGGCTGTCTAATTGGGTCACCTTGTAAGATTTTTGATTCAGTCAGTACATGACCTCATATCACATGCTGCTCCCCCTTAGTGTTCACTAGTATTCCTACTGTCTCAAGTCTGTCACACATGCTGAAACTACAGGAAGAACTGGCTTTAATTGCAGGCTTCCTGGCAGTTTCAAGTAAACCCCTCTGGCCCAGAGTGCTCTGGTGTTACTGATCAGCTAACTATCAGCCCTGATGTGTTTCCTAGTCTTGATTATATCATCACATACCATAAAGGGCCTTTGATTTGCCGCCAGACCTCACGGCCAACCAAATTTACTGACTCAACATCTCTGCCACTGTCACAGGCTCTGTGACAGAGTGCCTGTTCTGGATCATGGTACTTACATTAAGAGTTGTAAAATATGAGGTAATTTGATTTAACAGACACACAGCTGGTAACTGAAGGATGATTCACTGACTGATCCCACAGTGTTGCAGTTTAAATGTTTCTCGCAGTTTTTCCCTCATAGAGCAAAGTTCAGACTAGTTTGTTTGCTTGTGTGTGCATGTTTGTCTAATTTGTGTGTGTGTGTGTGTGTGTGTGTGTGTGTGTGTGTGTGTGTGTGTGTGTGTGTGTGTGTGTGTGTGTATATGCGCGCGTTTATGTGTGTGTGTGTGTTAATGGATTTAATAGTTTAATTGAGATATCCTTATGGAAAATATACACAAATGACAAGTGTTAATTTGGCACAGTATATAAATTTTTAAGCTTAACAACGCATTAAGTCTTGATCCATAAGATTTTGCTGTGGTTTCATTTGACATGTAACTGCATGCTCTAGTTTGAGGTCTGACACTGTCAGTTACATTTTAATGCCTTTTTAATCTTGAGATGTTGTCTGCATAAGTAAATGGAATGAAGTTGTTGATTGTCATTTGCCTTAACCATTGTCTTTGCAGTCCTAGTGGAGATGCACAGAAGGCGCGAAGGAATAGTATGCCAGTGCATGCAGGCCGAGGCAGTGACAGAGATAAGCACTCTGCATATCTCCTGTGTGCCAGCCGGGTGTGGTAGACCCAGATGAGAAACCAACTTCAAAACAGCAAAAACACTGCTAGTGAAAGATGAAGGCATTATTAAACGGTCCTGTCATGCCCTCTGTGGGAATGTCCTAAATTCTGCTTAACTGTATATTTCAGGGCTGATTCTGTTGTCCTGTCTTAATGCTCTTCTTAAAGTTGATCTCTCTTAAAGTGTGTTTTTCATTACCTTCTTTGCGTATCTATTCACCCTGTGTAATTAGGGTGGATCGATAGCACATTTTGGCTAATATAGGGCATCAGGTGGCTGATTTAATAGATTTTAGTGTTAATAATTTGTGACTAAACGAATAGTTCACCCAATAATGAAAATCTGATGTCAGTTTATTCACCCTGAGGACATTTAAACATTGTTTGGTGCAGCAGTTAATTTATGTGCTACATGAATGTCACTTAAACTTTGCTAAATATTTACTTGCACTACCATTCAAACGTTTGGTGTCAGTATGCATTTTGTAAAAGAAATTAATACTTTTCAGCAAAGGTGCAATAAATTGGTCAACAGAGACATTTAAAATGTTATTTTATGTTTTTTTAGCTTATTTATTCATCAAATAATCCCAAAAATTATTTGTTACAGTTAAAAAAATATTAAGTATCGCAACTGGTTTTGGCGGTTATACTAATATTAAAGGTTTCTTGGAGATCAAATGAGCCTATTAGAATGATTTGTGCAAGATCATGTCACACTACCATGAATAAAAATAAATTACAGTTTAAAATCTATTCAAATAGAAAACTAAGGAGCCCTTTAAAGAAAAAAAAAAAGAAGAAAAAATAAAACATTGCGAACTCACATATTTGCATTTTTTCGTTGTAAGATGGTTGAAGCAAACAAAATCATGGATGTGCATGAATAAGCCTAATTGAGATAAATACTTTATTATGCAGTGTATAAATTACAGAATGAAACTGCGTCATTGTCAGATTATCAATTTAATGTTTCAGTGAGTTTTTACACCTCATATACACTGCTCTGAATAGCAGCACAATGCTACCTGAATCCGATATAAAGTCATTTGTGAGATCACTTTTTAATACCACATTGGTATACTGCCCCACTCTACTATATAATAATCTTACCATATAGTGGTAAGCTGTTCTCTCTTTAGGTTGTACAACCAAGTTAAGTGACTAGTTGCTGTCACCATAATCACAGAGGATAGTTAGAGGGTAATTATGGCTGTAGAGATTGTGGTGGGAGGATCTATTGTTTCAGTCTTGTGATACGCATATGCGTGTGTTTTGTGTTGTGTAGAAGTTCCCAGCAGTCCCCTGTGCCTCGCTCATCTTCATAGCGCAACTCTGTTCCTCCCCTACTGACTCAAACAAGGCAATACTGATCACCACTCATCACGCAAACGTTTTGTCTTTCTGCCAGTCCTCCCATGTTTCAGCTCAGAGGCTTTGGTTTCAAAACCTGTCATTTCCTTTTCAGAGCAGTCTTTGTTGTTTTTGGATTTATTTTTGTGAATTATAGATCAGTTCTTCTTAGTTTTTTTTAGAAGATTTAGACTTGTTGCATGTGTTTTTGGTGCTTTGACATTCCATCCTGACTGTAGTGCATATTTTTCCTAATCATAATTTAGTTCAGCTGAATACAGTTTTGACCCAGTATAATGATTTTAAAAAGACCACCTGATGTCCATTATTTTGCATGTGGCTGATGTATTTAACAACCTTTCAGGGAAGCAATTTTCATATCAGTAAATAAAAATCACTAAAACATGTCAATAAAAACATGTTTACAACACCTTTGACCTTCTGGCTTACAGTTTTATTCTGTTCTTGGTTCTCCACCTTGACATTTGCTCTTTGTATCTCAAACTAAACAATTTATAAAGCTATCAACTGATATGAGCAGATGCTTATTACTGATCTGCAGTGAACTGCAACTTATTGCTCAGGCTTCTGTTATGGTGGGTGATTGATTAGTTCTCACTGCATTGTGATTACCTTCAACATACATTTTATTGGCAGTTGACTTGTCAAATCATTCTAATATTTTTTCTTACATTTTAATTCCTGTTGATTAGGTAAACACCTATACTAATAGTTTCTCAAGAAAATCTTAGTAGGCTATGCAAAACTCACTGCCACAATAAGGAAATCCCCCTTAACCTTAAGTATGAGCAAAAATGACACGCATTGCCCCTTCACCAGGACTTTAGCGAATGAGTCAGAGCTTAGTGGCATCGCTCAGCCAATGATGAACAAAGATAGAGAAGTGAATCTTGATAGCACCTTATTTGAGGAGGAGCCAAAAACAGATAATCATCCAGCACCAATCCATCATCCTTAGCCTTGTCAAGTAGAATCATTGCTTTGGATAGCAGCTGTAACTTGGGAATAATAGCAATGCTTGCTCTGTTCCAAAACCTTGGCAGCGTTGTATCATTGTCCATTTCATTGTACCTTTCTTAGACGACTAAGAGTTTGATCACAAATCAAGAACCTATGTATAAAACAAATATCCAGATAATCAGTTTCACTCATCAGTATGTCAGAAGACATCTGAGATATTTCATGTGACTGCTTTATATGCTTTTCTACCAGCAATGTGGGACAGATTTTATGACTTGAGCTGAACCGTCCCAGTAAATCAATGCAGATATTCCTTGCAGGTTTATTAAGTTTGCTTGTGTGTGAAACTGGAGAGAAGGCAAAAGTAATTTATAGTGAACATTTAAACCAGGAAGTAGTGCCACATAGGAAAGGCAAGCTGTGGCGATTTCTTGTGGTTTTCCCTAACCTTATGCCTGCTAAACCATTGCCTGTAAACATGCCTTTCTCTGTGTGTGTGTGAGAGAGAGTTCTTACATTCATGGATATTTGTTTGTTTCTTCTGTACTGGTCGGGGCCTGTTGATCAGATGAATGGTTGTTGGGGCCCCATGCTTCTGTCTTTCAGTTTCCCTCTCGTGGCCCCAATATCTTACTTAATTCTCTTTCTTCTCACCATTTTCTCCTCTTCCCAGTTAAATATTTTTCAACAGAACTTTTCATACTGAATTATTTTATTTTAATGCTGACAGGACATACAATTAAAACACTCTATAACTGTTTCCCTTGTTCTTAGCTTCTATAATCTGCGTCTTTTCTTCTTTTTGCCCTCTATCTCCCTTGCCATTTATAGTTAGGCATTGTGGTGAACTTCAAACAAGCCGAAGCTCTCAAGGGTCCAGTCCTTCTCAGCAAGGCTTGGGCTGCAGGCCTAGAGTGGCCTCGTTAAAAAAGGATTACCTTTCCTTAATGAAGCAGCTGCGGTCAGACTCATTAAGAAGGCGACTGGTCATTTAATGCATTTTCGATTTAAGAAAACCTGCATTACTGTTTGACAACATTAAGACCTTGTTACCAATAAGGCTTTTCTTTTCAGGAAAATCCGACAACTTTAAATGGTTTTGTCCATCCTAATGGAACCCCATGAGCATGACTCACGTCATACACACAGACAAACTCATACTAATGGACACAAGGCCTTTCTTCTTGTTGAAGTGGACACTCTTGGTGGCCCTTTCCCATGGTACAGTGCATGACTGGCTGCACTGAGCACACACAAAGCTCAGCTGTGAGTCCCTTAATGCTAAATGCTTTCCGCTCTACACCATTCCACATCCTAGTGAAACCTCTCTCAAACACAACATTCCATGAGAATGGCCTAAAGTTTCTGAATACTTGGAGGTGAAGGTAAAGGGGTAAAGGGGAGGTTTTTGTAAAGGGTTAGTTCACCTAAAAATGAAAATTCTTTTATTAATTACTCACCCTCATGTCATTCCAAACCATTAGGAGCCTTAATAGAGAGCAATGGCATCACACGGCAATGGCAACACGAATGGATGTTTTACATCAGCAACAGCATATATCATGCATCATGATAATTGAATAAAGTGGGGGGGGGGTTTAACCACTGATGTCACATGGATTATTTTAACAATGTCCTTACTATGTTTTGGGCCTGGGAACAATTAAGTTGCAGTGTTGTCTATAGGGAGTCAGAAAGCTGTCAGATATTACCAAAAATATCTTAAATTGTGTTGTAAAAATGAACAAAAGTCTCACGGGTTTGAAACAGCATGAAGATTAATAATTATCGACAGAATTTCCATTTTTGTGTGAACTAACCCTTTAACAACTAATTTGGGACACCCCTTTTGGGACACAAAGTACATGATACATGATACCAAATACATGAACAACTGGCGGTTGACAAATGGACAGTAAAAAGTTATGTCATGCTTATAAACCGAAGTATAGTTTGGGTTTAATAGACATCCCTATTTTCAGTATTTTTGCATGTCACCTCAAACTTTTATTTTCAGGCAGCTTTATGGCAGCAAGCAAGACCGTGTCATTCTCACTTTTGAAAACATTCTGAGTTAACATTCAAAGTTAAGGGTCAGTGATTATCCACTGCTGGAAAAGATGAATCAACTGGACTTTGGTCAGTGTTTCGTTTGGGTCCCACACAGGGAAATAGAGGTCTTTTATGAAGGGTCAAGTGGCTGACAGAGGGCAAGGCCGGTACCTAATTTACGGGTTACCGTGGTGATGACAGGAGCTGAGGGAAAATGGAGGTGATGTTAACGTTCTTTCTTTAAGTCTTGTATTTGTGTATCCTCCTACATTCCACTCCTTCTTTTTATCTTTTCTGTCTTTCTTTCTTTCCCTGCTCTCTGTCCTTTCCCATCCCCGACCTCTTCTTGAAATTTGTCTCTCTCACGACCTTCTCTCTCTCCACATCCCATCCCCCACTCCCCCTCTTCCATTCTTTTCCCACTATTAACCTGTGATTAAGTAAGCCTGTTGTCAGCTCGGGAGGTTTGGCTCCTGGGTGAAAGAAGGATGAGAGACTTGCGCTCTTTCACCACAGAGGTGTGACAGTAAATCTTTTCTTTTTTTTTCCCCCCACTTCATTCCTACCGCACGGACCGTCTCTCTGTGCTTGCCTAATGACTTTGTGCTCCACTTCCTGGCTGCAGTGGCAAAGTGGCTCAATAAAAAGGACCTTTTAAACTGCATTGAACTGAGTCCAGGCAGCTCAGCCATCAGCTATGACGCAGCCGTGGTGTCAGTGTCCACAAACCAACACACAAACACTCGGCTCGTCGCGTTAGGTTCACTGACTTCATGGAAGATGAACTTTAAAGACGAACTTAGTGTTGACAGTTAATGAAAGGGTGACCCCTCAAACTGACTCTAGGGTAGTTAGGTAGGTTTATTTATGTTGGTCCATTCACATTTGTCTAAGAGGCCCAATCCTGGCATCAGCTCACTTTGTATCTGTCAGCACCAGCACTGCATGGTCCACCTGCTGGTCACACTAGGATTTTAAAGTATTTTCTCCTTTATAATTTTTTATCGATTTAAGAATGAAGTATAATTAAACCCTATACTTTTTGTGTTATAGAGCGTCATGTCCTCAGCTCATAACTGTCTCTGTAAAGGTTCTACAAGGGCGGTTCATTCATGTAATATTTAGAGTATACTCAGACTGTGTGCACAAAGTGTTTGTGTGGATGGTCTCAAGCAGGGAGATTAAAACTGTGTTGAGCTTTGCCTCTGTACCGTGTCAGTTGTATTTGTTTGTGTGGAAGCATGTGTGCTGTCTCCTGTGTGGTATCCTCAAATCAACCCTTGTCTGAAGTCAGTCTGCAGCTTAGTTTAGTGTAATCTTTTAATGGCACCTTCAGGCATGTTTAAACAGGGATGTGTTACGAGTACCGACCGCTGCCCATTCACCTTGTCAAAATAAGCACATTCTACCTGTTTCCCTGCAGCAGAACAGTCGGCTTCAAAAACTACGTTTAGACTAAAAAGACTTCAAGATCCTATTATTGTAGGTGTGTAGCTTGATTAGGCTTATCTCTTTAAATTCCAAATGATTAGACTTGTGGTTTTTCCTGTTCTTTCAATGTTCAGCAGTTTCATCGTGACACCTGCCTCTGATCATGTTAGTTTCTGTGTTGCTTCACCTGTGCCATGTCTGGCACATTACTGACGTCTGTCGTCATTATCAGGCGGGTAAAAAAAGTAACAGATCTGAGATCAGTTGAGAACGGTCATGTCACGTCTTGTGTGACTGTTGTTAGCATTGCAAGCGGCAGTGCAGCCTTTAGCTTAACAATGAGGGACTTGAGCCATGCTATTCACACGCTATGACTATTACCACAGTGCCCCCTATCATTGTTTCTTATTATTACAGAGAACTTTCAGTCAGCATTATGAGAAACTTTTTTTTGTTGTTGTTGTTTTTTATTAGTTTTTATTATTGTGTGCATTTGTTATGTACATTTTATTAACTTTCATTATCCACAAGCAAGACTGCTTGTGGATAATTAAACCTAAAAATCAACCATAAATAAAGAAACAAAATGCGTGTTCGGATTTCTTACCATAGCTGACCAGCTTCTAAAACGAGAAATAAGTGCACTGTTACGGTATCGTAAAAGATTTATTCTCTAAATTCTAAACTTTAAGTCATATGATGGCTTTTGAGTAGCCCACATTGCTCTTTGAAGTCTTGTATACTGTAGCTGAAATGTATCACATATTCTTAAAGGTCATTCACACAAAACACATTTTTGCATTCTGTTGCGCTACTTATCTGTTTTGTTTTGTTTTCTGCATAAGCACATTCTAGATAAAGACATGTTTGACCATTGCATTTGTGTCTTTTGCGCTTAAAAAACTGATCTGGAGACTTCTTTCTTTTCCCCATTTTTCTAATCATTCTATGGGAATGGCCTCTTAGCGGGTTGTAGACACAGGTGGAGGAAATTACTGATAAACTAGCGGTCTTACCAGGAAATAATTCTTTCTGTTACAAATTTTTTTCTTTTTTTTTGGAGCCATATTGTTCATGAATGTTCTTTATCACAGTGTTATTTTTTTCCATCTCCCTACGCCCTGTCTTTGTTTGCGGTCAGCATATTTCCTGTGACCTTGTGTTTGATTTGGAGGAGGAACTCTAGGCTGAAATGGTGGTGACATTATTATAGTGCCAGAACACCAGTTTTTTTTAGAAATTTTATTTTAGACAGGGTGACCTTGTCAGTGTGACCTCATTGAATTTCATATTTATATTTGCAAGAAATCTCCATGTTCTTCTCCTCTCTGTCTGTCCATGTTATCTGTGGCTGTCCCTCAGGGGGAACGGCTTTTCCTACAGCTTACCTGTGATGTCATGTGTCTCACACTGTTTGTCCTGTAGAGGTACACTATGCACTGTGCAAACAGACTTCATTGTGTTTTTCTGTCTATATATCTAGTAGCATTTGAACCGGACATTCAGGAACACCCATCATCTTATGATCTGTGCTTTCCATGTCGTCTGCTTCTGCCATTTTGTAGTGTCTTTTTGACCTTTGCTTTGTCTATTCGGCAAATTGTATTGATTCGGCACAGAGAGGTCATGTTGTTGTATTAATGTGTGTTGTTTTGTGGATCACTGTCTGTTTTGGTGAATAAGTATGTTGCTGATTGAATCTTTACATTTTGAATCTTATGTTTTATTATATATTTTAAATTGAAGTTATTTTGCTTCGTTTTGAAATATTAAATATTATATTTTATAAAGGTGATATATTAAATACATTTATATATGTATGTGTGTGTGTGTATGTATGTATGTATGTATTAGTTTTTTTAAATATTAGTGTAAAAACTAATCATACTTTTAAAAAAATGCTTTAAATAGTGCAAAGTATGCAAATTGGGATGCAGTCTATGTCTTTTACGTTTACATTTCTTTTACTCTGTTTTAATTTTGCTTGGGGTCATCTTGTCACACTTGTTACCAGCATGTAAACCCCAGAGTCTATGTGGTTTTGCACTGCTGCCACAGATTTGCAGTTGCTGCTGATTTTTTTTTTGCCCACTTGCTTTCAAACGCTTATTTTTATCTTCTCTTGTCACGCTATAAACTTTCACTTGCAAAGTCCCTTTCTCTCGTGTTTCCCCTTTTCAGTTTTTTTAAAACGTATGACACGACAGAAGAGAATGTAGAGGCGATTGGGCGACAAATGTGATTGGACAGGACTATAACACTGGCAAAAAACTATTGGATGTCCCCAAAATGATCACGTGACCCCTTATATGACACATCCCAGTAACTCAGTGTGCTCATGTACCCACCTGTCAACGCAAAACCACAATGATTCCACCGATAGCTTCATGCCGTTGCACACATCTTTAGGCACACCCAAAATGACACGCAGTTAAAGTCTCAGCACCATCTGCGCTGAGTGTAAGATCAGCTCAAATACTTCTATTTACAGTCAAAAACTCTAACAGTAAGACCCTCAGGTGCCGTGACTGGGCAGTTATTCATGCTGCATCACTGCATAATCACATACAGACTCCGTATCATCACGCACAGTTAGCTCTCATTTCATTCGCACATTCGATGAATGCAACTCGCCCCAAATGAGATCACGGGGTCGGCAGTCACACACCCGTCAACGCTATTTGCCTCTTCCCCCTTCAGACAAGTGCGCCGCTCGCAGAGGATGCTCTCCGTAGAAGGCCTCGTGTAAATATGGAAGAGATGACCGGCGCTTACTCGTGGCAACGGAGATACACACGCATAAACACACACATCCACTTCGCATGACGCGCGCCAATGTAGATGCACTGTCTCGTACAGGAAGCATAGGCTGCTAGCCATGTGGGCAGATGTAGAGAAGAGAAACCTGGTTGCTCATTTGAGGTTTTTAGTTTCTTTGCTCATGTAGGGTTCATAACAGCTCACGGAGCGATAGCTAAAAGCATGTCGCTTGTTTCAGAGGATAGGAATTCGGAGTAAGCGTGTCAGAGAGAGAGGAGGGGGTTGAGACAGAGGAAGACTGAGTTAGATCATTAGTTTCAGCAGTTACTTAGGTGAAGCTGAGGGAAAAGTAAAACATTTTGTTAATTTCCGTAGATTAACGTCTCAAATTGAAGAAAGAGAAAGGGGGATGCTAAAGGAGGGATCCAAGCAATGCTGATTATACTGGGCAAAAACTGTCAAATAGATTGAGCTTAAGATCAAGTTATGGACCCTTTTGATCCAGAAGTCTTCTTGCCGGTGCTCTTTGTGGCAGCTCATCTCCTGACGGCAACCGGAGTGTGGTTGTGCCGTAGACGCCGGAACACCAGGAGAGCTGTTCTTCTTGGTAATGCATGCGTCTTCTTTGCCTGTCACTTTAGCTTTCTGTCACTCGCTCCTGGCTTATTTCCTTTTTTTGACTCCGCCTCTTCCTATTACATTAATGCTTTGTGAAGTACGTTGACATGAAGTCTAAATAGAAATTCAGGAGACAATTTAAATGTGAGGATTTAAAAAATATATATTTTTCAAATGATTATTACATCAGCTTAATATTGTAAAATCTCAAAGGAGTTTGACACATGAAGCTCCTTCGGGTTCCCTGAGTTTTGGGAATTTCATTGGCAAAATCAACAATGTGTCCAAGGGTTTTAAAGGAAAGATAACCTTGTTCAACTTCCCAAAGAACCCAGTGTTCTCAACATTGAGGGAATTATTTATGTTGATGTCACACACTATAAAAACAGGGTCCCAGTTTATAATAGGTGACTTTAACTGCTATGTACTTACATTTGAAATTAAAATGACAATATTATTACTTGTGTATGTTGTGTCTTATATACATATTTTTACATTTTACTTGTTTTTTTAAAAGTACCTTTATGTTATTACGTCTGTAATTAATTTTTGTACTTACGTTTATAATTACGCTATTAACTAATCCCTTACACCTTAACCTGTTCTTAAACTTATACCCATACCACCAAACCTGTCCCTAATCTTACCTGTATCCCACTTCAATAGTAGAAAAAGTGATTTGCAATACAACATGAACACAATAAGTACATTGTACTTATTTTTTTTGATGTAAGTACATAGTTAAGGCCTTTTAAGATAAAGTGTGACCAAAAGAATTATCGCTTTAACTTAAAATTATATGTTACCCCGCTCACTTGAAATTTTTAATTTAATCAACTTGAAGTTTTAAGTCAGCAGAGTAACAAATTTGGACCTTCTTTTCTTCTTCTTCTTTTGATTTTTTTTTTTTTTTACAGTGTAGCTTGTACGTGCTTGATACGCAAAAGTTGCAGATGGTTGTGTGCCAGAGAAGCAGCTGCGCTGCCGCAGATTCGTCAGTAAATGAGTACAAAACAGCGTTTCCAAGCAACTGTCGCTTACTAACTTTTTGAAATTATGGACACATGAGCATAGTTCATCTGTTAATATTATGCATTTTGTTGCTTGTTGTTTTTTTTTGTTTTTTTTTAGTTACTCAAACGCAGGCAGTGCGCTGCATGAGGAAAAAAAAAGTACGGTTATAGCCAAAACCACCACACAGCCGCCTTTTATAGATGCATGTTAATGTCGCGATAATAAACGAGAGCGCTTTTAATGTGTTGTGTTTAGTCACTATTTAGTGTGAAAATTTTCCACAACATTCACTCATTGTGACAGTAAAATATGGCATTCTAAGTCAATCTACTGCGGTATTTCCACTCTCAGTCAGTAGAAAATGGGGTTACACACAGTCATGCATAAAAAAAAAAATAAATAAAATTTATTATAAAAAAAAATTTCAACTCTGCATTAGTGTTCGGTTACATTTTTAAGAGGTTATGTTAAAGTTTTTGTGGTTACCATCGTTTTAGATGGGATGACTTGCAATGCATCTTTTTCACCAAATTCACCTAAAATTCAGCATGTACTCTGTTAGCCGTTACTTTGAATTAAAATAGATAAGATGAATTGGTTCCAGGACCATTGCTCAATTATGATCAAATTAGCTGGAACAGCATTTGTGTATGGTGTGTGTGTGTGTGTGTGTGTGTGTAATCAACTTAAAAACATAATTTGTTTATGCTACATATAAAGTTCCTGTAACTCAATGCAGCTTATTAGATTAGAAGTTGTTAAAATCATTAAAGATTGATGCAGATTTTTTTGTTGTTGTTGACTTCTAAGAAGGTTATTTTACATTTTGTGCTGCCTGCTGTGCTGTAATAAACTTGTCAGCATGTCACATATAGCATGTTATTTTTTTACGTTCTCACACAGTACTGCTAGTCTTGAGCCTCACACAGCATTAAACTGTCACTGCAATGTTTGTCTTTGACATGTAAACATTGCAGGTCTGCTGTAATTTATGCAATCAGCTCACTGTCACATTTCATACAGTAATACAGTTGTAAATATGACAGCAGTCTGAGCATGTGTTATAGGGATTTGTGTTTTGGACCCATGTGGCTAGTTTAGACTTTGACTGCAGAGCTTTGGGTGAAGGACAGAGGTTGCCCTGGGTAATGTTGAATGTCCTGGTGAGCATTATTGGTGATTGCTGTCAGTCAGGAAGGATCAAGGCAAATAGGGACGATACAGGGTTGTGTTTCCATGCGGGTTGGGCACAGTGTGACATGATGTACCAGTAGCACATGAGCATCTCAGTAACATCCAAACCTCACGGGCAGAGCACCATAGATTTCTTTGAACAGTATCGGGAATATCTGGTGTTGGATTAGGGATGCACAATGGATTTGTGCTATTAGTAATGCGGCAAAAAAAAAATTTGTCACACCTTTTATTTTAAAAGTTTGGGGTCAGCATTTTTTCATGTTTTTGAATGAAATCACATATTCTCACCATGTCCGCATTTATTTACTTAAAAATGCAATACAAAAATTTAAAATAACTGTTTGAATATAAAAAATGTAATTTATTCTTGTGATAACAAAGCATCATTACTCCAGTCTTAAGTGTCATGCAGTGACTTTTAGAAATCAATATATGTCCATTTGGTTAGGTCCCAACTCATGATGATGATGATGATGATGATGATGATGATTATTATTATTAGTGTTAAAAACTGTTGTACTGCTAATTAATATTATTAATAATAATAGTAATAATAATAATTAACTACAAAACAGTAGTACAGTTTTATCAGGAGTCTTTACTGAATAGAAAAAGACAATATTTCTAGTTCAGTTAAATGCTTTTGTAATATTATATATTTACTTGTCATGATTGAAAAGTTCAATGCATCCTTGTTGATTACTTTCATAAATAATAACATTTATAATGTAAAATATAATATAAAAATGTATAAAATATAAAAAAATCTTTATATTTACACTTTATAATTTTGTGATGTCTACATTTAAGACTGAATTTAGGTAGTAGCGTTTATATTTTTTTAGTCAAATCTATGTGGAAAATGTTGTATGTCTAATTATTATGTTATTCCACAACGTTAAAATAGTTATTGACTCGTCTACCAGAAAGATGTCAGTGCATCATTGTAAACTATAAATAATTATACTATTATAACAGAATATAACCAGAATCCCCGCCTCATTTTATATAAAGAACAGCTCACCCAAACAGCATGATGAATGTGTGGTATCGTGACACTTTAGCTGGTATTATACCGTAAGATGTGATTAAGGTATCGTGAGAATCTTATGGTTAGAGTTTGATAGAAGTGGCCAAATCTGTTGTTTGTCAGACAGACTGTGACTTACGTAACTCTCATGCGGCCCAAGCTGTTGAAATGTCTGAGTGGAGAGGGGGTGCTGTTTTTTTTTTTGGATGATTTGCACCCATGCATATGTGTACGAGGGTGAGCAAGCGCTGGGTCACACGAGGTCGGTTTCTCTAGTTCATACGCTAGCGGTGGTGGAAGGATTGAATAGAGAAAGAGATGCAACACTGCTCCACAGAGGTTATTATTAGCAACAGCAGGAAGTGTAGCAGCGCATGGGTGCGGGTAAAGGGCCAGGGTTGGGCACATTCCGTTATTAGCTTTTGTATGTGTCTGTCTGTGTTTGGTTTGTGCTGGCAACCACCTTTTGTCCTTGCTGTTGTACTCGGTTACGCATTAATACAGTTGCGGTAAACCTCACGTCTGGCTGATTTATTTGGAACGCAAATCCAAAACAAACTCCATGCAGAGTTCTGTCCACTGCTATCAATCAATCCAAGCGTCCTCTTAGGTTAATGCTTGCCTGAATTCCACTACAACACCTCAAGACTAATAGACTTTGTTTTAATGGGTCTTAGCGCTTTGGCTCTTAATGCGGAGGCTTAATGTTGTAGTCCCAGCACCTCTTTATCCCTGAGAATTGTTTTGAGTGAACGTTTGGCTTTCACTTCCTCTGTGGATGACATTAAATATTCAGTACAAGCAGCATGAGTTGGTCATGGGTTTTTTAGGGGTTTTGGTTTTGTTTGTTTTTTTAGTTCTCATTGAGTTTTTGCTAAAATTAGAATATTATAGCATTATATCCTAATTATATCATTATATCATAGAATATTAACCAAACTAGGTATTAACTAAGCACAAAGATTCGTACTAAATACAAGCAAAAAAACCCTTGGATATTCTTGGAACACAAGCTGTACGTGACTAATGGTATTGTAAATGGAACAGTACGTCCACCATATTGGTGGCCAAATATCAGACGCTATTTGGCATTTTTGGATTGCTTAGATTCTTTGAAAAATAAGTTTTATTTGATTTTATTTGATTACAAATGCAGTAAAAATTGTAATATTATTAAATATTATTACTATTTAAATGTATTATTTTCTGTTGGAATTAATTTTATGTAATTCATTGCTGTGATGACTAAATTGTTTAACATCGTTACTCGCATGATCCTTCAAAAATCATTCACTTATGCTGATTTGCTAAATTCTGTCATCATTGATGAAAACTATAATATCTAGATGTTTCAGGGTTCTTTAAATACATTAAAAAAAAAAAAAAAGCTTAAAAAATGCACGGCCTGGAAATTACAATCTTTTGTAGCAAATGTCTTTATTGTGTCCCTTTTGATCGATTTAATAAATGTTTGTTTAATAAACTTACCCCAAACATTAATACATACTGTATATTTAAAATATGTATTCTAAAATACATATATATGCATATCTATCTATCTCTGTCTATCGCTCTCGTTCTCTGTAAAATTATCCACGTTTGTTTTCACCAAAATCTGTGGTCCCTAGACGTTTAAATAAACACTCATTGGTCAACCACTATTACCGCTGTTACTGTGCTAACTAGGTTTTCACTCATTAGAGGACTGTGGTCACAAGGAAACCAAATTTAATATCGGACTAATCGGATGAAGTGGGCTGGCTGGTGGGGAGATTAGATAATTGCATGGATTATACAGAGACAGAAAATGAAGGCTCTTTTCCCATTCCCATGTTCAGTTTAAAATGGGGAGCGTCATCCCCCATTTCCCAGAATCCCTTCAGTTTAATGTGGAAAGACAAATGGAGAAGAACAGAAGTAGTGCGTGAGGGAGGGAGGGAGCGAGGAGAAGAAGAGACGAGCTGTGCCAGCCTCACAGTGCCACCATCAAGAGGGAGAGAGAGAGAGAGAGAGAGAGAGAGTAATACAAGTCTAAAAATGAAATGAATGAAAGAGAAGAAAACTGGGCTCAGGGTACTGCATAACAGGAAGAAGAGAACACACGGAGGAGGGAGCTCTGTCCAACTGGACTTCATGAGAGATTAGACGTGATAACCACGAAGAAAGAGAGGGAGGGAGAGAGAGCGACAGAGGGATAAGCACTCTGTGTGGCATTAGGAGTGTAAGCTCTGCCTGGTATTTATAGTTCAGAGGGCCGCAGGAGGAGAGAGAGCAGCCGAACGACGGTGTCTTCAGAAAATCAGACGGGAAACATGGAGACCGAAGTATAGAGTTCATGCAAAATCAGCTGGAGGAAGAGACCAAGAAGGTATAAGTGGAAGGAGCACTAAGGGAAATCACCTGCCTTCTATCCCTTCAGGAAGGAAGAACGAGAAAAGCTGGCATTGTGGGTAAACATTTGTGACGGATCGGTTGTGCATTATACTCTCAAAGGATAATCAGGGTCTTTCCTACGTGCCTCCAGCATCATTGCGGGGATTTACAGACCTGTTTAAATGAGTCACCGCGGGATCAAATGTTAGATCACTTCTGCCTTCCGATTGGCTCTCTGTTTGGTCGCGGCTTTATGAGATCATGCAAGCATCGTGGTAGTTCCTTTACTGCTTGGTTTGCTGACTCGCATGTTTATGATCACCACGTTTCTGGAAATGGTGATTATGTGACAAATGGAGATTGAACTAGGGCTGCACGTTTAATCGCATTGTAATTTAGTCGTGATTTATGTTTCTCTCGATTACTCCTAATCGGCTACAATGTTTGTGTTATATCCAAACCTGAATCTTAACTGCATTGTTTTGCTAAATAAATGCACTTATGCTCCATCCTTGTACTTTTTTACAATACCATTCTACCATACGAACTCAAAGTTTTAATAGAAAACCATTAACTTGGACTTTGGAATTATTACTGGAATTATTGTTCGGGCTTTTTGGAACTTCTTAACGGTTTTCATAATGTAGAGAAATTAGGTAAACTTTTTCTTTATTTGTAGTTCATTAAATTGTAATGAAATTTAAGAAAATACGTCTTAATGAAAACAATCGATTAATAATTGTGATTACCATTATCATGCAGCCCTAGACTAGTCCATTGTTTTCCTTCATCCTTAAAAGTCCCCAGGATTTTCTCCCTCATTTTCTCTGTTGCGTTCACTTTCATTTTCACTTTCACTTTCATTCTCAATTCTGTACACTTATATACTCGTAGAGCTCTGCAGAGGATGATCATGTAACATATCATCCGTGCTCAAATGGACCATGTTAACCTGCATCAGAAGACTTTATGATATGGACTTGCGTTGTTGCCGTGGCCTAGTTCCTTCCTGGTGTTTTGCAGTTTCAAGGTAAAGGACGGGTGAGCTTATGACAACAGAGACCGTTCGGATGACATCATCCTGCAGGGATACCTGCTCATCTCTCCATCTCAGCAGAGAAGCACGCTAATCTCTCATTCGCTAAAGAGACTCTTGAAGATGAATTGCCGCGTAAAAGGTTCTTCATTCAGTCACAGGAAACTGAGAAACCACAGATTGTGAGAGGTGGAAAGGACAGCACTCTTTACTGCGTTTACGACACGTCTCTCCTCTGAGAGAGTGAGAGTGGCAGTGCTTTGAGGGAGGAGGGGAACGTCACTCCTTATTTGTAATGAAGGAGGAGCTCTTGTAGAGTTTGACATGCACGTGTGAGCCAAGCTGCATGTTTGAGCTGAGCTTTGATATGGCAGCAAACATGAAAACCGACGAACGAAGAGGTAGAACGTGGGAGCTGTAGACAGATAAGGAGGAAGTGAAAATATCTATGCCTTTTATCCTCGAGTGCGGACTTGAGAGATTTCTGATTCCTGCCAGAGCGCGTTTGGACTAAGGGTGCGAAACGCCACACTCTGAGACATGACAGGAAGACGAAAGGGAAGGTAGATCGTTCTGGAAGCCAGAAGGAAGTCACCAGCAGAATGTGGCCTGAATATTGCACCGAACGGAGCCTGAATGCTCATCTGCACGCGCTCATGTGCTGCGCAGGTCAGTTTCTATTTGTGTTCCTGTGCGTATGTCGTCACCTGGTCACATGGGTGCTGTGATTTGTGCGTCAGCGGATGTGCTGTTTGCTGATGTGTTTGTCCACTATTGTCGTGGAGGCTTGAGCAGTGCACGAGCCCACGTGGATGAGCGTTAACATGATTGTGCGAGTTTCTGTACCATGTTTGCACAGTGTAGGGTGTGTGAAACCAACACAATGACACAGTGTACAGGGGAACAAGAAAATGTGCCTCTGTGTGACAGTCACAGACATGTGGATGAAAGGGAATAAGATATTCTAAGAAACAACTTGACACACATTTCCTTTTAAAATACTTTTGCAATAGCGTGTGTGTGTGTGTGTGCGCGCTTGACTCAGACCCACAATGCAAAAAACGGGTGTGTGAGGTATGTTGAAAGCTAAAAAGGTGTGTTTGCTGCACTCATTAAAGTATCAACTACTGTTAAGAAATCAGATTGGATTCCCACACAGTTCTCACGCTAGTAGAGAACCCTTTTTATTTTTTGATTTAGGAAAGAAATATTGGGTATGCAACAATATCACTGTATCTATTTTTTATTTTGCATATACATATATATATATAATTTATACGTGAATATATTGTGACTTTGAGAGTGGGATGTTCTGTGTGTGCTTATCGGAGGAAGTGGGCCGTCTGCACCACATGATTGCTTAGTATTGCTGTGTCTCTATAGCAACCGCATCAACTGTAGCCTCACAGTTAGAGGCCGAAAGAAAGCAGGAGTGTAACTCAAAACAGCAGGCTTGTGTTATCAATTTCTATTCTGTGCTGCTTCCATCACTAGTCTGGCATGTTCAGAATACAAGAGACAAAACAGACCTGAAGTTCACGTCTTAATTCAAAACTTCCTGCCCATTATTTTTAGTTTGCAGTGTTTTTATATCATACCAATATCTGTGGCATCAGGTATCGGATCAAGACCCCTATTAGCTGTACTGAATTATATAAGGTTCAAGATAGTTGTGCGTTTCTGGGTACGTGGAGCGTGGTGTGATGCAACATCAAGCTGAACATTCACTTGTCATGGTGTTCTGAGCATGTGTTCATGTGTGACCTACTATGTGTTTTAGTAAGTTGATGAATGTAGGTCAGATGATAATGCTAATGAACCTATTAACTGGTCTTTTTTTAAACTTTCAGCCTAGTTTCCAATTTTACAAAACCTCTAATAAACCCCTGCTGATGTATCTCTGTAACCAGTTTTTCCTGTTAATGTTGTGGCTTTTTATGACTTTCTAAAAGGCTTCATAAAAAATAAAAATCATAAAATGCACAGTATTTTTTTAAAACATCTCAACAGGAAAATATTAGCTTGTTGTATTTTAAACTGGTGTGTTATTTTACTGACCTTATTTTACTGACCTATTTTACTGTCAATGAAAACACATTTCACACACAGTTCGGAGTCAGTAAATGTTTCAAATACTTTTGAAAGCCTCACCAATGCTATGGTATATATTTAATAAAAAAAATATATGGCTGTTCCAACTTAAAATACAATGAAAATGTCATTTATTTTTGTGATGCAGAGCTAAATTTTTAGCATCATGTCTTCAGTGTCGTACAACAGTGTCGATTTAGTGCTGAAAAAAACGTTTATTAATATTATTTTCCCAAAATTCTTTAAATGGAAAGTTTACTGTCACTTTTTTGAAAATTCTTACCTTTAACGTTGAATGGTAGTGTATTTACAATATGGCTTTCTATTAAATCATATGACCATGGGTAAAACATCATATTTTTGTTAAAGTATTAATCATTACAATACAGGATTTAGCATTTCATGGTCCATGTTTGAATTCAGGCTATTTAAAGCAAGACTGGAGGGATGCTAAATAATACACAGCATGGTGCTGTAGTCCTCTTGATGTGTTACGTAATTAACCCAATCTCTCTTCCTCCCCCCCTCCTGCCCTCTTCCTCTCTCTGTCTCTTTCGGCTGTTTCCTCTTCTATCTCTCTTTTCACAGATGAACGAGACAGGGTGCAGAAGAAAACTTTCACAAAATGGGTCAACAAACATCTCATAAAGGTACAGTCCAGCAACACGCCAGGTTATTTTTGTCTTTTCTGCTGCACTGCACAATGATGAGGCCTGCTGGCCGCTGGGCTTCAGTCCTGCTGAACACACAGCTTGCTTGCGCACAAGTTCACACTTACAGATAAGACTCAGGGACTGGTCTTATTAATATGAGGACACTTGCACCTACAAGTCAACGATTGCACAGGAACCGTTATGGATTAATAATAATAACACAACGACAAAGGTATCTCCCCTGTGTTTTGTCCAAATAACTGTGAAAATGCATTCAGCATGCTGTTACGCTCCAGAACTATATTTGTGAGTCTGTTAATCCTCTGGAACTCCTGCCCCACTGACTGCAGATCATGAGAGCAAAGAATGCTGGGTATTTCAAGGGCAGGGCAGATGACCAACCACGGAAGGGCCAGAGTTATGAGGTTAGAGATAGTAGCCTCATAACTCTGCCGGTATTACTGTAATGTAGGTCAGACCATAGAAGATGAGATAGGTTTACACAGTGTTTCTGAAAGGTTAAACTCTACAAGCAATGAGTTATATATGCTAGACCTCTGTGACCCTTTTGGGACCTCTTTATATTGTATTAGAGACGACAGACTATTTGTTAGCCACATATAAACAAAGACAGATTGCATGTCTTTAGTGCTTGAAAGTAGGGCTGCAAAGCGATTGAGATTTAATTGATTTCAAGAAAAAAAAAAAAATCTGAATCTTATTTTGAACTTGTAACTTTTTTTATCACTAATAATAGTTTTGCAGCCCTACTTCAAAGTGGCGTAAGATTCCACTAAAACACTATATCGGTTTTGATAGTTGATAGGTCTAGAATTAACTATATGGCGATTTAATTTAGTAAATTTGGAATTATTCACTTGGCTCTGTTGGGCTTTTATAGCATAGCTTGCGTTGTTTGTCATGAGCCTCATTAGCAGATGCTAAGTAGGTGCTAATACCTGTTAGCGTTTGCGTTTACATATCTCTCTCCATCTCTGGCAGGTGAACAGGTATGTCGTTCCCCTCAGGCATTGTTACACTGACTGAAAGCTGTGTGGAGATTGTGTCACATCCGTTTCTTTGTCCTAACATAAACAGCGACCTCATTGCAAACTGGTTTAAGAGGGGTTATACAACATACCTGTCTACAGGAATGACTGCTGACTACAGAGAGGGGGGAAGCATTTGAGTGTGACACATTTTGTTACTTAATACTCCACCACTTGGGAGTACCCAAGTATAGTTTGTTATTCTCTCTCTCCATGGGAACAGGGTATCCCCTGATAATACACCTGTGATAAACACTGATATGACAATGAGACAGAGGTGGAAAGAAATTACAAAGGTTTGTTCTGGGAGTGTGTACCGTCACAATATCTTTGTTTGACTTTGATCATGTGAGGTCTCCTATACTGACTGTTCTTTGAATCTTCTGAAATCATGCTGGAAAACACGATTCAGGTTTTGCACAAACACTGCCAGCTTCAAATTTAAATATAACATTTTTTCACTCAAGCTATCATGCTGATTATTTATATATATATTTATTTATGGATTTTGCAGGCTCTCTGAATTCACAAACTCACAAACACATGCACGCGTGTCAGTTTAGTGCAGAACTTTAGGATCCTCCATGTTTTTCTTGTTGCTGGTTTACTGGCCCATCTCAATGAGTCTGCCGCCCTCTGCTGGTTAGAGTTAGTGCACTGCAGTTATCCCTCTATGAAACTACATTACTTCACTACTTCATTCAAACTACTTTTTTTAATAGGTCGCAACCAACCGAACAAATTAGTTTGCTAACTTGCTCATTTAAATACAGCTTAATATATAAAGGCAGCCTTATTGAAGCCATGCCTTATACAAAACAAACACACACAGAACTCTAAATAACATAACAAACTAAACATCTCTAACTGTATTTCTCTCTTTTTCTGTCCAGGTGCGGAAGCACATCACAGACCTGTATGAGGATCTAAGGGATGGGCATAACCTCATTTCCCTGCTAGAGGTGCTGTCTGGTGTCACATTGGTGAGAAAGCAGCTACCATCACATTAACACGCACACACACACACACACACAAGGATGTACATAAGGTTGTACACAAATTTGTTTCAAATGCAATTCTCCCAGGTAATTCATGTGGCAGAGATCTGCTTTATCTTTCATAATGCAATTCAGAGCCACACGGTGCCAGGGGATCATGTCACATGAGTTGACCTGGGTGTTAGGCTGATGTCATGAAGCGTCCTGGCTTGTTGCTGATGTTGCTGAATGCAGATACAGGCCTTGCTGCAGAGAAATAGCTGAGTCTGACATGTCCTGCAATGTGTTGTAATGACATCTGCATTAGTACATTATTTCTGCACTCAATCTTGCCCGCTCTGATGGCTGGGGACCATGATGCACCGGGGCAGACTGAATGACGAGTGGATTAACAGAGACAGACTGCTGACACACCACCTGCCCCTTACGATCGCTTTCTCACTCCGTCTTCATTCCTCATCTTTTCGCTGATTTATACATACAGTATTATCATTAGTTTTGGGTTTGCTTTTTTTTTTTTTTTTTTTTTTTGTTTTGTTTTACTCTCTTCCTTCATCTTTTCATGTTTTTTTTTAAACTGTTGTTTTATACATATACCATCCCTTCAACGCTGTTTCTGTCTTCATCCTTTCTCTGTGACCCTCTCTGTGATGATGTCATCAGCACAAGGGCGCGTCGGCTCTGCGGAGAACGTCTGTGTCGCGCGCACCCCCGCTCATCCTGCTGGGTGGGGAGGATGAGGAGGATGGAGCTCAGGGAGTATGTGTGACCCCCCCCTTCTATTGAAATGAACACAGTCACACACAGTCAGCTCTGTACACTGCATGGCGTGGACTCAAAGGACAGGTCAATTTCGTGAATATGCAGAGGGACTGTCTTATAAGCCGATGCATAATTCATGATGACGCACAAAATCTGATTTATTACATTTAGGTTTCGGAGACCTCGCCTTGTGAACACATTTCATGTACAGCGCTCACATCACATGCTCACATTGAATCTCGTTACATTGACACGTCTGCCCTGCTGTGGGGTTTTTCTGGTCACATGTTTACAGGTTTGCTGTACACTCTGCTGCATTTGTGGGTGATAGTGAGCATGCTTTGCATGTAAGGGTGTGCGAGTCTGCTACGTGACCTCAGTAGAGAGTAGTGATAGACCGATATATTGGACAGGACAGCTAATTGGATGATATTCTGCCATTTTGATTATTGGCCATGTCTGGCTGATTCGTAAAATTAGCCTTTCGGCCTTGTCAATAGATTTGACCCTTCTGACTTGTCAGTAGATGGAAACCTGAGGAAATTTTGGTACATCTTATTTCCTACTGTTAATTCGTAATACACACTTACAGCTCAAAGGTGTGTGGCCAGTAAGATTTTTAATCAATTATTTTATTTAGCAGCGTTAAATTGATTAAAAATGACAGTAAATACATTTTCAATAGATTTCCATTTTAAATACATTCATTGAGGAAAGACTGTTGTGACACTGAAGCCTGGAGTTATGGCTGCTGAAAAATTCAACTTTGGCATTAAATTGCACTTTAAAAGATAACTTAAAATTATTTTAAGTAAATTGGAATAATATTACTCTATTTATTTGTGACCCTTGAGCACAAAACCTTGAGTTGAAAAGTCTTGAGATGCCCAGGTATGCAAAATACATGGTATTGGTTAAAATGACAGATTTTATTCTATGCCAGAAATCATTAGGGTATTAAGTAAAGATCATGTAAAGATCAACATCTTTGAGGTGTTAAAAAAATCACACTTATGGTTTTGTGGTCCAGGGTTGCTTTTATTAAATGCAGCTTTACTGAGCATAAAACATTAAAAATCTTACAAACCCTGGACTTTTGGGTGGTAGTGTATATTGACATTATATCGGCCATCTACTGCCCTGCACTCTAGATAATGCTATTGGTCAGCCACAACTAGACGGATGTTAGCGAGCGAGACAAAGTGTGTGAGATATGAGACATTTTCACAGTATGCTACCTATTCCCTGTAACTCTTGTGACAGGATTATTAATTACTGACAGTCCTGTGATGGTCTTGTGTTATTTTGCTGTGTGCTGCTTTTGCTGCTTTCGGGGCTTGTGTTAATGAAGCTGTCCTGTTTTCACACAGACCTTCAATTTGCCCAGATTATCAGTGCACTCATCTGCATTCTCTCTCTCTCTGTTTCCTCTCCCACTCTCTTCAATAGCCCAGGGAAAAGGGTCGCATGCGATTTCACAGACTCCAGAATGTGCAGATCGCCTTGGACTTCCTTAAGCAGAGACAGGTATGAGTCTTAAAAGACACTTTCTCTCTCTTTTAGAGTTGCCTGTTACAGATTATCAGCTTTGTTTATAAATGCAAGGCTGTGGCCAAATATTTAAGAATGGGTGGGGTAAAACATGAGAGTTAAAAGAAGTCTCATTTATCGACTACTACTCTGAATATTGGGAAGGACATGTCCTCTTTAGCGTTTGGGCTGGCTACCCGCACTAATGAACTAAAGTAATGCACATTTAGAGGACATGAATACAAGATGATAGCTCGGGACGTCTGTGTCCTCTGTCTCATTGTGCTTCAGTTGGCAACATGGCTCAGAGATAACATGACCTGGAGTTGATAGATGTGTTCAGCCCCATGCAACTCTGTCCAATCTCCTCTCTGTTGTCACCCCAGCCCAGGGTCCCCAAAACAGACAAAATGCCAACCAGCGCCCTTCTCCCAAAGCACAGTATATATATTCTGACAGCTGTAAGTGCAAGAGGACAACAAGCGCCAAAGCTGTCCTGAAATTACATTACATCATCAGTTTCAACTTGTCTAGTGTCTAGGCATAGCCTTTTATTGGCAATCAGTCCCGTTTTTTTAAACACCTTTACACCATATGGTACCTTTAACCTATTGCACTTTTGTACTTTTTACTAATAAGAGTCTTTTTTTTTTTTTTTTTTTTTTTTTTTCAGGTCAAGTTAGTGAATATACGCAATGATGACATCACAGATGGGAACCCAAAGCTCACACTAGGACTGATCTGGACCATCATCCTTCACTTCCAGGTAAATTCAGCTTAGTCACAGCTGTGTCCTACTTGAATATGTAATGTTTAACACAGCATGGCTGAGTTAGAGGTCACTCTGCTTAATGCTAATATCGGCTGTTTACCGGCCTCTCATGTCCGCAGCTGTCAGTTTGAGCAACAGGGATTTGCCCGTGGCAAAAATATGGTGCGCAAGGAGAATGTGATGGATAGAATACAGTCCTAATCTCAGACTCTGAATATGCTCAGGGAATGGCTTATATGGGGCTTCAATAGAAAGGACCTGGCAGTCTGCCTGTTTTGCCGAATGACAGACTTTCTAGACAGGCACTGCCAGTCTGCAGGCAGATAAAGAAACAAAAATCTCCGGAAATGGGCCCTGCAGAGCACATTTGTGAAATGGGCTTCAATTTTCTATACTTATGGGTCAAACTAGAGAAGTAAGGTCTGTTAAATGGGTACTGCACTGCTGGATGGTAGATTTGAAATGTACCCTTTATAAAGGCTATTTAAATAGGCTGCATGGTAGTTTATCTTATTTTAAGCAATAAAAAGAAATTTTCTTCCCTGCTCCAGAATGGAATACTAGCACAGATTGTTCAAACCATATTAATAATGTACTACGATAAACACGTGACCAGTTAAGCTAATCTTTGATCCAAGTTTGTGTAGAAGGCTTATAATAATGTCTCAAGAAAGATAAATTCAAATAGTTACTGTTTTTGTTATTTCTTTGAAAACGCATTGAATGCAGCACTGTTATGCTCTGATTGTATTATTCATGTTTTAACAAATATAGAATATAGAATATCAGTTTGTGAACATTGTATGCATACACAAAAATGCATACTATGTACATTATGCAGCTGTGAAGTTGTATTTCATTCCAAACATAACCTTAGTCACCCATCAGCTGTCAGAAAAGCCTAGCAACAATAGCAATAGATACATTTAGCAACAGATGCATTTTTAACAAACTCTCTGCTTATAATTTAAGTGAGTTCTTTTGAATGCCCTTAAAAATATCATTTACGGTATGTGAGCTGCAATTCCCAGTATCGTCCAGCAGATGACACTGTTATTATCCATAGAGTGGTTACATCAGAGATGACACATGCAGCTGGTTGCCTAGGTGATTGTGTTTAGTATGACCCCAAAGCCTTTTTCAATCAGCATGATTCAGCAAAAAAGAGTGGAGAAAGCATAGGCCTCATGAAATAGGATATAAATTTAAAACTAAAACCTTAAAACCTTCAGAAAAATATTGCTTTCCAAATTAAACCACTTTGCCCCACAGTGCTTGAATGTGATATTTTTACATCCAATATATTTTAACAATAACTAGAGAGCATAGATTTGGAACAAGCTATCAATTATGTAGACAAATTGCAGTAATTTGTTCAGAACAGAGAAGGCCTCTGGCACACAAATAAGTACTTGTAAACAACTTGTTGCATTTCTGGTACAAAACTAAAACATTTAAGCAGAGGCAAAAAAAAAGGAATGGGACTTTTAAAACTCTTATGCTTAATTGCAATACTTCATTAATTATGAAACAATAGAAATGAGACAACAGTACACAAAGCTGTAAATGAATGTTATTATTGTCAGGAACAAGTTGTAGCCAAAATAACTGTAGCCCCATATAATATAGCATGACTCATTTAATGAAACATCATCCAATTTAACCATTTCAGCAGAGGCACATTAGGAGCCATTAGGAGGAGTTGCTGTTTGTCAATAGAAGCATTCGAAACCACTCCTCTAAGTGCCATTTTGATGCATACTGTACTTTCACTTCAGACGGCCAAGAGAGACTAGCTATCCAACCTCCCCCACACTCAATCTGGGACACTTCCCTCTTTTTTTAAACCACCGCTGTAATTTAGGCTAACAGCAGCCTTTCGGAATTGTGTTTTGTATATCCACATATTGACCTCATATATTTTTGTCTAAGTTTAGGATCCTGTGGGAAAACACCAATCAGTGTGTTAGCCTAGGCTGATTTCGCTCCAGTTGTCTCTGTCACAAAAACAACTGATGTGATTGGCTGTTATGTTAGTCACATTAAAGGTGTGGTTGTCTGGCCAGCTGGGTTATTCGGCAAAGATTGCAGTCCGTCTATCAGCAGTATAAAGCTGATATGTGCTGGTCTCTGACTGTCAGTAAACAGAAATTTTCCCCCGTCTCGGTTACAGTACAGGAGACTCTGAATGCATGACGATTAGGTTGGTTAAAAAAAAAGTGGGCTCAGCTGGCTCATGGTGTCGCGGTTCTGATTGATTTATTGCTGGTTAATTCATCACCCTCCTTTGCAATCCTGCTCTTGTATGCAGCTTCTGGTCACATGACTAAATCACATCACAGTGCTGTATTTTGTGTAGGAATGTCTAGAAGAGGCATATCTTAATCCTTATATGTCACATTTGCTGTTATTCGCCAAATTTCCGCTGCCAAAATCTAGTAATTTCAACAGGTATATACACAATCGAGAGAAATATTTCCCCATGTGAATTAAGCATTGGGTTTAATCAGTCATGCAAATGTGCATTATTGACCCAACAGCCTTTAAAATTCTCTAAATCAGAATTTAACTAACGTGAATGCATCTTAAAAGCTGCATATACTTAACTCTTTAAATGACTGATCTTGTTCTTCAGACCCTGTAGTGACAAATCCATTATTCCTGCATTGTTATTTAATAATATATGTGTAAGAGTGAAGAGGCAATAATATCAGCCGTTTAGTGACAACAATTAAAATTTCAGGTTCGTTCTTTTCTTGCAGTCAACCAATTTGATTGGTACGCATGTGCGAGTGTGTGTTGAGCTCTGAGCTCACCAGGCATCAGAGCAGGGAGGGGGGGAGGGAGGGAGGGATGAGCACGTGGATAGGAGGAGAAAAAGAGAGAGGAGGAGGGAGAGAGGGGAGGAGGGAGCTGAAGCTAAAGCAGCAGCAGCGTATTCTGTGAGGCTGCAGCAGACTAGAGATGAAGCTCTTTTTTTCCGCTGGTGCCTTCCAGTGAGAGCAGAGGAGCTACCCAGCAACTGAGAAGAGGACACATGCAACCTGCTATTACTGTAGCCCCTGGCTTCCTCTCTCCCTTGCAGGCCTTTTGAAGCACACCACATATACAGCGACACATATGCTTTCAATCTCAGAATCGGGATCGCT
Organism: Puntigrus tetrazona; assembly: GCF_018831695.1. Lineage (NCBI taxonomy): Eukaryota > Metazoa > Chordata > Actinopteri > Cypriniformes > Cyprinidae > Puntigrus > Puntigrus tetrazona. The sequence continues at coordinate 10,511,679 of NC_056717.1, read as the reverse complement.
GAACCCTGCAGGCACACACATGTAAGTCGCACATTTTAATTTGTACCCAGGTTGTGCAAAGGAGAGCACCGTATCAATCGGATCAATTTCGCCATGCTTGACTGATGGAGCTACGCTTTTTCAATACTGGGGCAACCACTCTTCTCCGAGGCCAGCAGTGCAGCAGTGAGGAGGATTCCTCTGGATTTCCCTCTTTTCCTCTACTGACTATGGTTCAACTGCCCAGCCCAGCCCTATCCTGGCGGCGTTCTAATTAGATTCCTCAGCCAGAGTATCCGACAGTATCAGGGAGCGGCACCTTGTCAGTTATCACTCTTTCTCTCATCGGCTCACCCCAATCTAGGGACGTACACTGCTTAATGGCGGAACATGGAAGACAGGATGACTTGAAACCATGCCTACTTGATATATGAAACTGGACTATGTGCTAAACCATATCTATATCCAGCAATGTCAGCAAGGGGAAAGTGGTTTTTGAATTGTGCTGGCTGAAGGTGAGGTCTTCACTTATGATAGTCAATCTTTATTGACTTGATTGTGCTGGCGTCAGATGCCAGTGGGATGCATGGGATGCCAGTTCCCGTGGCAGCAGTGGCGAGACGCTTAGTACCTAGCCCCTCCCCTTCTTTCTCTTTAATGTCTAAAGAGTTGTTTTAATGGAGTTTGCATGCCTGTGACGTGAAACACGCTACAGGTGTGAAGACCAAACATCATTTGACATGGGATGGTTATGCATGGGTGTTGACGCGAACAAAAGATGTTAAGCTCTGATGGGTTGTGACTTAATTGTAGATGAGCTGCCTGACTGTGTTCATTCGTCTATTAGCAGCTGATCTGGGACCTGTTACACAGATGTACTGTAAGCTTTCCCACAGGAATTTATGCATTACCTTGCCTATGCGATGCTAGCACTGCATAGTGCAGTGATCAATAATGTATACTAAAGATATTCAGAGTAGCAGGTGTTTCGAAGGCATCATACATGCATAAATACATGTTTAGACATGATTTTCTCCAGTTTTTAGTTGCATGCAAGCTAACGATTAGTCCATCCTAATGATGCATCCCGATGCAGAGTTATTGAGCATGTGCGTGTGTGCTCACATGAGTATGTCTTTGTATGTCTGCAGTGCAGTTTTATCGTCGTTCTCACCTTGAGGAATATCTACAGTGGATTTTATAATAGTGTGTCTTTGAGTACCGTGACAAATGTCCTGATATTTAACACATAGCTTGTGAAATGGGCTAAAAGGCACCAGTTTTTCTTCAGTCAGTGCTGCATCATCTCTGCATCACGAGGGAGTGAAAAAAAAACATCAAATGCCTTGCCGTAGGATTTTAATATTTTATAAAGGACAGTAACCTATATTCAGCATCATGTCCTAGAGGCTTACTAGGACCTTAAGTGATATTTGGTTTAGGTTAACTGCGATATTGCCTCAATGACAGAAAGAGAAGACCAAGCAACAGGAGATATGATTTCTGTCCACATCTACAGTTGAGACATAATGTCCTGGGAGAACCTGTATCAAGCCATTTTGCCATGGTTAATACATCTTGTCGTGATTTTTACTCCAGATGAGTCATTAACCTAACATTTTAATTTTCCTTACCCGCCTCAGACTGACTGTTCTGCTTCTATTGTGGACATCACTTTATTTCCTTTTGGCTCATATTTATTTACTCTGTCCCTATGAGATATGGGGAGCTCCCTTGGTTGTGTAAAACAACCCAGGGATGCTGGGCCAGGTGGTGCTGCACCACTATCACCCAAAAGAAAACTTCGCTTCAGGAGAAAACGAAAGGCAAAACAAAAGTTAAAAGGTGCTGAAGGGGAGGAGAAGAGAAGCTGTGTTCTTGAAGACAAGGAAAGTGGAAGTGGTGACATCACAGAGGAGTCTACGACAAGAGCCCTTGATTCAGCTAAATTGGTATCTGGACAAATAACTACAGAAACTGAAACACCCACCAATGTTGTCCTTGTTCCTGGAATGGCCCCAATATTTGGAAGCACAGGGACATTGCGGGGCAGCAAGATGGCCATTCTTTCCCCAGATCCCAGTCCAGCTTGGCTGGGGACACTTCGCCAGTTTGAGGTAGAGGGACTTAGTGAAGAGTCTCATGCTGAATTAGAGCAAGGCAACACAACTCCTGGAGGAGGAAGAGTGTGTAAGGTTCGAGAGCGAGTTCAGGGGGTGTTAGAAAGACCCTGTCTTTTACGCTCCAAACGTGGTGACCTGGATATAGAGGAGGAAGGAGGAGATGTACATGGGCAGAGTGAACTAATGTTTGGTGAGCCTTCGGAAACTGAGAAGAAGGGAGTTGTTCACATTCGTGAGTTTGGAGGGCAACTTTGTGTGGTCCGAACTGTGTATCCAAGGGACTATGGGTCGCCCGTCTGGCGTGACAAAGAACTTGAGGTCCATTCTGAACCTCCAGCTGCATCTCCTGTTACTGGAGGCATTACAAAAATACAAGTGTCCGCAAATCAAGGGCGACCACCCGGGAAGAATGACTCTGCCAAACCAGCAACAGCTGCAGCTCTGGGAAAAAAAGTAAAAGAGTTCCTATTGGACAACTCTGCTCAAGTAGCTGAGGGCGTTGGCCCCACACCACAAGACCTTCAGTCTTCAGGTTATGCTAGCGATGTGCCTCTCACCTCACCCGAGACAGGAGGTGGTGTTCAGACTGACTGGGGGAGCTCTTCTGAAGTGCTTGATTCTTCTGTGCTTGAGAGTCCCATCTCCCCCCAAGATATACCGCCTCAGCCTTCCACCCAGGTCAGATTGCTTTCTCTCTGTCTACCTAAAGCTCTTTCATATGGCTTTTGTAGCATAAAAGGGTAGAAATGAAAGCTGACCAGATTTAGGTGTGGTTTCAGGGTATAGGTGTTTGTGTGTTTGTGTGTTTAGCACTTAATTCTATTTCTACACTACTATCTCTCATGTGCCTTTTTTTCTCCCAGCCAATCAGCTGTGCATAGAAAATGGCAAATCCTTCCTGAAACTCTCCCAGGAGCCTAATCAGTACTGCCCAGACCATCTCTCACTGTCTGCCTCCTTCCCTCCGTTTCTTATTATTTCCCTTCCCTCAAACCACCCACTCTCTTTTCTGTCATTCTTCATGCTCCAGGTTCCGTATTCGAGTGAAACTGCCTGGCAGTGCCAAAAACACGATCAAAAATGATGTTCACAGACATTTTGTCAGCTGTTCATCTTTGCTCTCTCTGCACCAGTGTGATTGCTGCATATTTGTGGCTATTGCCTGCCCTCCCTTGCCTAATGCTCCACCTGCACACTTAAGAGTTATGGATGGTGGAGGGGATTTCATGGCCTCGTTATAGACATTCCAGCTAGCTGCATTTGGTTTATTAAATTCTAAATATTAAGCATACTCAAATAATGACTAAATCCTGATTGTGCATGCTGTTTCAGTGATGTCTACCTAGCTATTCTCCTGTGAGTCTACCAGAAATGCAGCATAAATGTAGAAACTGAAACCAGCATGCACACACCCAGAAATGCACATCAAACAGTCAGTGTTGTGTTTATATGCAGTCTTAATGATTTCTCACCATAGAGTAAACTTCTGTAGAGTATAGTACAGTATGTGCTGGTTGCAGTCATGATGGTATGACATTTCCCTACATTTAAAAAAGATTGCTCAGGCCTGCAAACTTTATTTTATTAAATGTTTGCTGTCCGCATTTTTTGTTTTCCTTACATAACATTGCATTTTTTTCTGTCATAACAACTCTTGGATAATTTAGCGTGGTAATATACATGTCAGTGTTAGTGTTTTTATTTGCATGTAGCAAGTACCGAGACCTACTACTTCTAATACATTTACAGAAATTCATTCTGCTGCACATAACATGTATGAAAAAAAAACAATTATAACAAATTAAATTAGCCTATAGAAGATCTCTACAGGTGGTGCTGGGGATGGTGAGGGGGGTGTCTGAAACACTTGAGCAGCATTTGAATTTTGAGAAGCAAGCCCCTTATCGGTGTCTGACATTATTTTACATATGATGTGCTATTTATTCTAGGATGTTTTATTTGTATTTTTTGTTGTGTTTCTCATATATGTATAACTTATTGTTTTATCATCAAATGCCCTTTTACATTGCTTTCCTTCCAGCACTACTTTAAATTTTCACAGTGCACTTTGGTGCGTGTTCATCTGCCGGTAACGTGCTCAGTGTTAACTGTGATGTAATTAGACTATTTGAGGGTTGCAGCTCATCACAAAGCACGACTGTCCTTACTTTATTATAAGGTCACATACTCTGTCGTCTGCACTCTAATGGAAATACCAGCATGTCACAGTATGACCTATTTACTGTTTTTATGACATACACAGATTGTCGTAATACCCAGATTTATCTCTGCTGTCATGGACTCCTCATCTTGAGACTGATTTGACTCAGACATTCTTGTCTGGAAAACATGTTTTATGGTGCATACCAAAAGAAGAGGCAATGTTTGGGTGCATTTTTATGGCTCAGAGCCTAGATGATTGGACTAGCGTTAGAAATCTGTCTGACCTCACCTTCTAATCACCTTTAGAGTAAGAGGATAAGGCTAGGATAGTTACTGTTCTGTTTCTGTATGTCACCAAATTTGCTCAAGCTAATCTTTGCCTGCATTGACTTTGTGATCATTTATTTATTCTATGCCTGTCTATATTCCCTGAACTGTCTGCATTCATGCCAGGATTTCAAGTGTTCTTTGCTAGCTAGGCAAGAAAAGAAACAGGCAGGGATGTGAAGAGCAGCATATGAGAGGAATGACAAAGGAATACAGATTAGAGCCTGGCACAGACAGATACTGCAGATACTGACTCCCTTTGTCAAGAGGAAGAGCGAGTAAAAGTAGAGGGAAAAAGATAATTGAAAGGTCCATAGCCTAACTGTGGTCTGCAGTGGCTAGCCCTAAAAATAAACATTAGCAAACCAACAATGCTCAAACTTTTTAATGGAAGTATGACATCAGTTTCCCTTTACATACAAATCATAAAGTACAAGTAAAATATGAGCTCTTTCTATTGACCAGATTTCTGAGATCTATGTGAGCGGTGAGTCAGGGGACCTCACGGCGAAAGAGAAGCTGCTAATATGGAGTCAACAGGCAACAGAGGGCTATCCCGGTCTCCGTTGTACCAATTTCTCCTCCAGTTGGAGCGATGGACGCTTGTTCAACGCTCTTCTGCACAGATACAGGTTCGCACACAAACACTCATTTGAATGCTCAGTTTAAAAGGATAGACGGGCATGAAACACTCATGATCTCATGGCATTGTGATCTTAGGCCGGACCTGATTGACATGGAAGTGGTTGCGCAACAGAGTAACCGTGAAAACCTGGAACAGGCCTTTGAGATTGCAGAATCGTTAGGTGTAACTCGACTTCTAGATGCCGAAGGTAACATTGGTCACATCTGTCTTTAGTTTTTATCCATTCTGCATATAGGAATTATTATGTGCTAAACTCCATTTATTTAGATCATCATTCGCTGAGATTTTTTTTTCTCTCTCTCTACATCAGATGTTGATGTGCCGTCGCCAGATGAGAAATCTGTCATCACGTACGTCTCCTCTATCTACGATGCTTTCCCCAAGATCCCAGAGGGTGGAGAAGGCATTGCAGCGCATGTATGCTCACTTCACAGTGCACTCACTCTCTTTAAGACTTACTGTCTTCTCTAATGCACTTAATGTAATTTGTCTTTCACTCTCGTTCCTGTTTTTTCTAATTTGGCTTCTGTTGTTCAGGAGGTTGACCAGCGATGGACAGAGTACCAGTCTGGCTTTTCTTCTCTGCTGCAGTGGACCAGGCAACACACGGCCATCATGGCCAACAGGAGCTTCCCCCACAATCCTGTGGAACTCAAGGTAAGAAACGTGAGGGAAGGAGAAGCTAACAATATGAATATTTAACAATAACGTTTTTATTGAATTTATGATTTGGAATATTCTATGCCCATATGCCTCAAATAAGGACTCACAATTTTGATTTCAGTAGAGTTGGATGTTAGCATGTTGCTAAGCTAACAGAATAATTTTCCTTATAAACAAAATACCCAGCACACACAAATTTTGTGTGAAATAATTTTTCAGTACTGAATAAAATGTTTATTTAAAAGAAATAAATATTGCTATCCATTCTAGATTTTTTTTTTTTTTTTTAAGGATACTGCCTTGGCTAAAAAAAGGTCTTTATTCACTCAAATAGCTACTGCGGCCAGAAAACAAAACTAATATGCCTTAAATTGCTAATTACCATTTAATGTGTCCTTACTTGGCTGTTTACCAAAAGTGTTGTCTTCCCCAGGCACTTTACAATGAATATGTCCACTTCAAAGAAACAGAAATCCCTGCAAAGGAGAGAGAGAAGAGCCACATTGAGCACCTTTATAAGCTTCTGGAGGTGAGATAGACTGTTACGAAGATATGAAGAGAATGACAGAGAGATATTGAGGCTGACCTTGATTCTGCAGCTAAATGCAGGTGACACTGTTCACAAGAGGCACAGTGGAGCTGCACATTAACAGATTCAGGCTAATGTAGAGCACAATGCTGCCATGTGGGAGAGGTGGAAGACTGACAGTATAAAGAGAACACGCATGCACTCTCAGAAAACACTAGGATAGCTTCTTTTCATGTTAAAACGATTGATGTTTGTGGATGTTGTTTAGGCGTGGATAGAATTCGGGCGCATTAAGCTGCCTCAAGGGCTACACCCTAATGATCTGGAGGAGGAATGGGGAAAACTGATCCTGGAGATGTTGGAGAGAGAGAAAGCACTGAGGCCGGCTGTGGAGAGGTTAGTGAGTCCACATCTAGAAGAGACGATTGCTATATTTAGAATTGTCGCTCTTTGAAAGGACTTTTTGATGTGTCATTTGTATGTAACTTTGTTCTTAGGTTGGAGCTACTCCTACAGAAGGCCAATAAGATCCAGAACATGGCACTAGACTGTGAGGAGAAACTCACGTTGGCAAAGAACACTTTGCAGGCTGTAAGTAAGAGCATAGAGTTTGAGGTTAACTGCTATTTTAGTATTTAATTAAAAATAAATAGAATTAGCATTACCATGAAGAATACAGGCTGTGCTGCCTTAGAATAATTCCTAATGAAGGTTTGGTTAACACTTTAGAATAGAGAGTAATTTTCACTGTTAAGTAGATGCTTATTATTAATTGCATGTTATTAACACATATATTTATTAGTGTTTATATCCTTGCTTGGATATTTGCCATTCAGAGATGTTTTCATTGCCTTCTGTCTTTCCACAGGACATGTCTCAGCTAGAGAATGGGCAGCCGGTACGGTGTGAGAATGAATTGGGGATGTATCTGCAGGAATGCGAGGATTTAGTAAGACAGCTTCATCATGACCTGCAGGTCCTCAGAGATGAGAAGTACTATCAAGTGGAGCAGCTGGCTTTCAGGTAAGAGGGAGAAAAAAGAAAATAGAAAAATGTTTATGAAAAGCAGGCCACAGAGTGGAATTAGAGGCAAGAATGGCTATGATTTAATTTTGCTGGCAAAATTGATTATTCACAATTATTTGCATTTGACAGTTAATTGTCAGCCAAAACATTTTTTGTTGATATTCTTGCCATTCTGTATTATTTTTTTTTATACAGTCAAACCAAAATATTTTCAGATACCTTTAACATTTCTTACATTATTAATTTATTCACTATAGTTAATGAAATATGACAAGAACTTAAACTGTGGCATAACAAATAATATTGATAATGTCAATGTCAAATAAATTACAGAAAAGTATGGAATGAATTAAGTTAAATAGCTGCACTGAACAATAGTTCTTTCAACGTGTAATAACTTGTTACTCCGCTGTCTAAAAGTTTTTAGTTGAGTAAACTAAAATATATTAGTTGTCACTTTAACATTTGTTTTTTACAGTGTGTGAGTTGCGAAATTTGAGTGCACAATTAGATGATGCCAATTTAGGTCAACCAATTACCAAGGAATGCGCCGTAAAAAAGGTGCATAGCAATTAAAGTAAACACTTTAGCAAAACATGGTCTGGTCTGAAAGTGTCTATAATTTGTGATAATTTGTATGTCACAGTTTACTTTATTTTGCTATCCTCTCTTAAATAAATGCACTGTTGTGTCCTGCACCCACTAGAATTTCTATTCACTAGAAAATCTCCCATATTGACTCATATTTTTGTACTTTATTCTAGTAAATCTATCTCATATGATCCTTCAGACATCATTCTATTAGGCCGATTTGGTGCTGAAGAAATATTTCTAGTTATTACGTTGTTATTAGTTATTAGTGCTTATTATTTTTTGTGGAAAAAGCAATACGTTTTGTTTTTCAGGATTGGGTTTTTAATTTATGATCCTGAGATCTTTTTTTCTCCTGTAGGGTGTCTTGTCTGCAGGAGGAGCTGGTCTCTTTGCGCCTGCAGTGTGCCAGTGTGTACAGGAAGGGTCATTTCTCCACAGGGGGTCTGCTGGGAGAGCATGCGGGTCAGAGGGGTTCCTCAGGCGGTCTAGCTACACTGGGAGCACAGACTCTTCTGGGTGCGGTGGGTGCTGCGGCGTCCCTGCTCAGACGGCCGATGTCTCGTGCAGACCTGGTAGCCATGTCTTCATCTGAGGACGAAGGGAGTCTGCGCTTCATCTACGAGTTGCTAGGGTGGGTGGAAGAGACGCAGGACCTTCTGGAGCGAGCCGAGTGGGGTTCTGATCTGCCATCTGTAGAACAGCATCTTCAAGACCACCACATCATTCACACAGCAGTGGAAGATCTTCTCAGTAGCCTCAAAGAGGCTCGAAACTATGAGGTATATGAACTAACACACACCCTTTCATCACACAGCAAATTCTGATGTAGTCTCAGCAATGCAATGCAGTTTGTTTACTCTGAAAAAATACTCTGAAAAATACTAGCCTGATTAAAGCATGTGAATGGTTGTATGCAGGGTCCAAAATTAGAACTGATATCAATAGTCTCCAAGAGCTATACTGCACGCTTTTGCATTAGCAATAATTGATTTCTTCGTGTTCTCTCTTTCCCCCAGTCAAGGGTCGCGCCCAATTTACGTAGCAGTTACTCTGAGACTCTATCCAAGCTGGAGAACCAGTATTGCAAACTGCTGGTGAGTTTTTCGGCTTTAGTATTATGATAAGCAGGCATATGTGAGTGTATTTGAGTTCATTATACAGTGCATTATGGATATTACTGTTCTCTAATCTCATCAGGGTGTGACAGAGTGTGTCCTTACAAAAGCAGAATACTGAATGCTTGAGTGTGACATGCATAAGAGTGCTGTAAAACACCTGCTCTTGACAATAAATCCACACCCACACATGTCTCCTTAATTTAACCGAATCAATTTTCCATGAAAACCTGCAATTGTTCAGAAGACCTGTGAGGCCAATTCGCCAAGGGTGCTTTGCTTACCTCGGTAAAAGCATCAGACTGAGTGGTTGCCCGTGTCATATGGCCAATGTTATGAATGTCGTTTTGTGTTGTCGCAGGAACATTCGTCATGGCGACTGCGTTGCCTAGAGAGCCTTCGAGCTTTTGTGTCCCACTGCACTGAGGAGCTGATCTGGCTCAATGAGAGGGAGGAGGAGGAGCTGGCCTTCGACTGGAGCGACAGCAACACCAACATGGCTGCCAAAAGAGAGCAATATGCTGTAAGGCTCCATCTATAGAAAAACACAGTACCTCCGGCAGCTACATGTCCCTTTAATGATGTTTTTTTGCATTCTGACATAAAAACGAGTTTAATGGATTATCAAAAACAAGACATGTAGAACAATAGCTGGTTCTGTGCATTGATCGTATCCTTTTTCAAGTGATTTTATCCCTTCCATTGGATTTGAGCAATATCTGAAGTTTACAATAGTCTTCTTTCTCTCTCTCAGGATATGAGGTCAGAGCTGGAGGAAAAACAAGAAGTGATGCACTCTCTCCAGGAGACAGCTGATCGCCTGTGTCAAGAGAACCACCCAGCCAAACAAACAGTGGAGGTGAGCTGTTGGCTGCATTTTTACAATACAAGACTCTTTTTACCATACCTGTTTTTTTAGCCTGCTAATTTACATTCACTTCAGACACAACTGGTATCCGATATATGTTGACATTAATTCCCTGCCAAAAAGATTGTCAGTGATTTGCTTTACAAAGCACATGGAAGCCTTTTAAAAGGATTAAAATAATTCATGTCGAGTTGCCATTGTTATTTACTACCATGGACAACAGCTATCATGGATGTTTTGCGGCGCAAAATGTAACTAAACTGATAAAGAACAGAAAATAATGTAAATTTTCATGTGTTGTTTTATTTACAGTTCATTAGTAGATTCTTTATTGAAATACAGTAGCACCAAGGGGATATTTTTTTAGGGAATTTCAATGAAAAACAGATATTGCATATATTCTGAATGAACCAGATCGATTCTAAAAATAATCGCATCTCATGCAGATTTTTGTCTTTACATGTGTGCAACCAGTTTCTATCTGATGTGAGCTAAAAATCTGATTTTTATGCGCTAGTATAAAAACAACCATAGTTTGCTAATTTAGTCATGACCTTTTGACCCCTCTGATCACAGGCCTACAGTGCTGCCCTGCAGACGCAGTGGCAGTGGATCAAAGAGCTCTGCATATGTGTAGAGCAGCATCTCAAGGACAACACTGCCTACTTCCAGGTACTGTGTCAAGCTTTGCAATAGAATAGCTTTCAAAGTTACATTTTTAACATGGGGTTTTAATGACATGTTTTTGTTTTACAGTTTACGAGCGATGCGCGGGACTGTGAAAGCTATCTACGTCAACTGCAAGACACCATTAAGAGACAGTACACCTGTGATAAAAACAGTAGACTCGGTAGACTGGAAGACCTGCTGCAGGACTCCATGGTGGGTCTTTATTCTTATGTAAAAAAAAAACAAACAAAAAAAACAAGCTTTAAACATATTTTACATACTATATTTTTAATTATTGAATAAAAATTCAGAAAGTGCTGGTCATAGGAGATTTATACTTTAAGGAATGAGAATATTTGAGCACAGTGAGTGCACAGGTGGGGGTGAGTGTCCTCACATGTGACAGATGGCACAGGCAGGGCGATGGGCATATCCTCTTTGGCCATACGGAAGAGAGACCCAGTCTGGCACAAGTGCATTGGAGTTCAACAAGAGAATGAGTGCAGTTAAAATTTGATTAAAGCTGGGATGGATTGTCCTCTTAATTATTATTATGTTTTTATTTTTTATTTTAAAGTAATTTAATTAGTGAAAATAATACTAATTCCTAGTTATCCACCAGCACTGACTATTATTCACACAGATCTGTATTTAACATTTTAAAAATGTACTGTACTTCATTTACTTTAAAAAGGAATCATGCCATCATATTAAGAATACGTTCTGGAACTGCTGATTTAGCTCATAATTAAACAAGCATCATCAAATGTTTGTACAGCATATTTTTTATTTATTTTTATTTCTTTAAAATATTTTTGACATGAATATTTCATAAACCATTTTTTTTCTTGTTCTTCCTGAATTTTTTTAATTAAGCATTTGATGTCTCCAAAATGTCAAGATATGCCAAGTAACAATTGATAGCCCTCAAATTTATATTACATGTTTGCCATTTGTAGCTCTGCGGGTTTGATGAATTCTAACCCCGTGCTGATATGCAGTCAAATTTAATATCACATGTTAAATTCTTGCAGCGAGTCTAATGTTATTAGCTCTTCCTGTCGGCCTCTGCTTCCCGAAGTCAGAACTAATGAGTCCCTTCTGAGCTTTTCATGGAAGTGTCATACTACATACTCATTAATTTTACTGCAATGATAGCTAAGCAAATGATAAAAATATCAGTGATGGCCATTAATTTTCTTAAGGCTATTTCAAAGGTCATTAATCTACTGTAGTGAGAGAAAACATGTTTCATGATGAGTTTATTTGACACAGAGCAAGGAACATATATAAAAGAAAATCCAATAGTTTTGACTACGCAGAGGCTGAATTAAAACTAATTATTTAAAATATTCAGATTAATGCATTTAAATATTTATTGAACAACATTTGCTCTGACTCTTGCTCACAGCATAAATTAATTATGGCCACTAATAGTGCAACGTCAAGTTACTCTTCATATTTTACTGCTGTTATCTGTTTGGCTGCTTGATTGACTTTTCGATGCATTTTATTTTTTACAGGAGGAGAAAGAACAATTAATTGAATACCGCAGCACGGTGGCCAGCCTTGTAGGCCGAGCCAAGTCTGTAGTCCAGCTCCGTCCACGCAGTGCAGATAGTAACCTGGGCACCACCACACCAATTCGTGCCATCTGTGACTACCGACAAATAGAGGTATAACATGCTCCAGATATCTCACCATCACAATTTGCTTTGCCTTAATTTACCACATCTCAACCCTGCATTGATCGTTTTTTGCTCTTAAAAACTGAGCTAAGATCACATGTGGCAAATTAAAGTGATCCTAATTCAGTTTTTCTGAGTTTTACGTTTGTAGCCCACTCCTACCCCACCTGAACAAAAAATATGTTAGCTTTTACCAGCTAGAGTCCATCCGCACATATTTAGCCATAAACCCTGGAGTAGTAATTAATCGAAAAAGGTGCCATTGACCAAAATATATCCAGAAGATCTTTCTTATGTTCGCCCATTTAGGTGGTAGCAAAGAATCCTGGGAAAGTGGAGGTGTGGCATATCATGAGCGATGATCAGACATGCTATAGCATAATCTAATCTGAAGCCAATTTGAATATAAGGCGCTCTTCTTTCACACATCACGTACTCTATTTAAATGCTGAAATGAGATGCTGTCATTTATTGAATATTCGTTTGAATGCAGAATACTCATAAACGCTCATTCACTCTCCCAGCTGTGGCCCTGTTTCTTATCCTGATCATATTATCTCAGTCAGACGAGGTCTGCTAAATGCCCAAAAGTAATCTTTTTCTCCCTCCCTATCCCCGTCCCACCCCCCCTTTTCTCTGCCCTCCCCCAATTTTCCTCCTTTTCCTTTTTCCCTCCATTTACCCCCGTCTTTCTCTCTGTTCCCTTCCTTCTCCCTTCCTCTTTATGTGTGTCTGCGGGGCTGGGCAAGGCCAACTCTCAGGTACTATTGCCGACCGTTCTCCTCCTCTGACCTTTGCTCTCTGGCCTGGCCCTGCACACAAGGGACTCAAGGCGTCCTCTACATTGTTAATGTGAAATAGCGCATAAAACTGTCAATTCGGTGTTTTTCTTCCAGCCCAATAAATCATCTATTTTCCATGGTGGGAGCATGTTGCATGTTGACTTGCGATGCCATTTTAATTATATTGTATTTATCAGTCACAAGCAGGTAGTAACCCTCTGTTAGTTTTAAAGCATAATGTTCTCTGTGTGCAAGGGATAGGGTGAGAGTCGAGGTGAGACACTAGAAAGTGCTCTCACTTTTTTTGAACCAGATTTTTTTAATTTGCTTAATCGCTCGCTTTTCATTTTATGTTGCCCTTGATGGCCTTTAGCTTTAATGTTAGCCTGGGCAAAAGTAGGCTGAAAAAGCAACTGCAATTTGACATAAAAGTGAAAAGGTGCTTCTGAATAATTTTTTGTGCCAGGTCAGTTGTAAAGATATGTTAGTGCAGTAAGGCATTTTTCCATTAAATTCATATTTCATGTATTTCAGCTCATATGAAGGCCATTAGCATTAACATTTTATTCCTCATCCTTTGGTTAATATTTTGAATCCTTTTAGTTTGTAATCAACAATGACCATTATTTCTTTTTTTGCTCAGTTTTTCAATTCCTCTCTCCCTTACCCATTATGTTTTTTCCACCCCTTTTTCTGTGTCTCCATCTTTCTTTCTTTCTTAGATCACAATCAGCAGAGGAGAGGAGTGTGTACTGGAGGATAACTCTCAGAGGACTAAGTGGAAGGTCATCAGTCCTACAGGAAATGAGGCCATGGTGCCATCTGTGTGTTTCAGCATTCCTCCTCCTAATCAGGAGTCCATCGACACTGCCAGCAGGTACAGAACACAGAACCTCACAGGCTCCTCGCAAAGACTTTAATCTTACACACAAGCAGGAATATGTCTCGTGTAACATGATATATTTTCAAGTGAAACAATGTATGGCATAGAAATACTATGAATTACACACACTTTTTTCACTTTTACCCAATAAGTAGCCACCCAGTCTGCCTTAAAAACCAGCTGCTACCCTAGCAAATTAAAACTATAAAAAAATATGTTAAATGTTAACTGAATTAATGCTGAAATAAAACACACATATTAGATGGAAAAACTGAAACATTCTAATAAGATTTTTTTTTTTTAATAAAGTGTAGGTTGAAGTATAGTTCAAAGAATTCTTAAAATATAGTATAAATATTTTAAAAATGAAAAAAAAACACAACAAAACGACTAATGACTTGGTCAAAATGAAAACTGAGAATTTTTAAATAAAAGCTAATTTAAAATATTAATAAATAAAACAATGGTATGTCCACAAATATTAAAATAACACGGGGGCAAACACAACTTTTTCTCTTTGGAAAATACTGTTTTGTTCTGTTTTGTTATTTATTTAGAATTACGAATTGTGCACTACAGCGCAAACACCAATTAAAAAGAATGAAAAATAGGATACATTTTGTATTGTATTTCTGTTATACTATATTGGCTTTTTTTATTGCGTAATCACCTGTATAAAATCTAAGAGTTTTGGGGGGGTTTTTCTCTATAGAATGGAGCAGATGTACCAGAATGTGATGTCTCTGTGGCACCTACTGCATGTTAACATGAAGAGCGTGGTTTCTTGGCACTACCTGCAAAAAGACATACGAAATATTGCGTCCTGGAGCCTGGACACAGTTAGTACCACAAAGTTTCACCAATTTTCCCATATACCCTCTTATCGCAACGGTTTATCATAAACATTTGTCTCTTTCTCTAGATGCGCTTACAGGCTCCAGCAGAGAGGCAGCAGGTTTTGGACAACCTCGATGTCCACTTATCCGACTTCCTTACGGACAGTCGAGAGAGCTCCCTTTTCACTCCAACTGAACGACGTGAGCTAGAGAGAGAAGCCGAGAACTGCCGTGAACATTGCCAGACACTGCTGGTCTCTTTGGAGACAGGTAAGATATTACTGCGTAAATTGATTACTTGATATGAAAGCATATGACGTGAAGTTTTTTTTTTTTTTTGTTTGTTTGTTTTTCGTCTTTTAGTGGAAAAGGATGAGCTGGCCTCTCGTGCTTACCTCTCCGAGCTGCAGAGCATCAAGTCCCATCTGGAGGATGCAGAGAGCAGACTGATGCGTGGCATGCAGACTCCACACCCCAGCACAGCATCGGGAGACGCCGCAGACAATGCAGTTCACATAGCAGAGCAAGAGGTGAGGAGTGATCAGAACAACTACTCCCTCTACTGGTCAATCCCCTCAGTAACCGTGTATTAGTTCAAATCTGCACTTCATTGCAGATAGCTGAGTTAAATAAATAAACCAGTCCATATACAATCTACATTTATAAAAAAAATACTGTAAAAATGATACAACAATGCTTTTACATTCTGCGTTGCTGACAGTGATCATATTGGTTATAATTATAGTATTATTTAGTATTATTAACTATTGTAATATGTATTAATGGTAGCGTTTACTTTTGTTTTTAGCTTTCATTTGAATGATAGTTTTAATAGTTTTATGTGCTTTTTTATTTCTGTATAACTGTTTATAATTTATTTTTATTGCTTCAATTTAGATGCATTTCATTTAGTTGCCTCATTGAGTTGTCAATATTTTTGTAATTTTACTATAAATGTGCATATTTGTTTACATTTTTATTTCATATAAATTTTTTATGTCATTTAATTTGTCAGTTAATTTAGTCTGCTTTTAGGACTACATGGACTAATAGCAAATGCAATTTATATTTCATATATTCACAAATGTAGTCTGAAAAATATTTGAATGGGTTTCCAGAAGCTGCAGCAGGATCTGAAAGGTCTTCAGTCAGATTTGGGAGAGGTGTCTCGTCGCTGCGTGAGCTTCTTTGAGGAGAAACCTACCTCTTCCAGTGTGCCTGTCCTCCGCTCTGAGCTCAACCTGGCCGTGGAGCACATAGAGAAACTCAACTCTCTCTCCTCTGTTTATCTGCAAAAGTTAGTACACAAAGTCATTCATGTACTTTAATTAGCCGTATATAGCCTTGTATAGCCTTAGGGACAACCGTAATTTGAGTGTCTGTTTCTCTACCTCTGCCAGACTGAAGACGGTTGATGTGTTGATGAGAAGCCTGCAGGCTGCAGAAAGTCAAGTGAAAAAGTATGAGAGTCGACTAAGTGAAGAGGATATTGTCCCTGCTGATACTGCTGCGATCCAGGCCTTGGGAGAGCAGTTAAATGTGAGAGACAAAGACAGCTTCACACATTCATAGCTAGCAGTTGACTAATATCTCAACCAAACCAACTAATCGCCAAAGTAATATTTGTTCATTTGATATTATCCTTATGAGACAGTATTTGTTTTATTCAAAAACATTTTTATTAGTTGCGGATTTTGCTACAAAAAAAAGTAATACCTCGGTCATTTGCTAAAATTGCATTTAGCCTTCTAGTAGCAGTGGCACAGATCCTTCAAAATGGTTGCGCATAAGCAGTTATCTTTTGCTTATTCACTGAAGTTAAATTAATGAACAATACAAATATAAATATTGAAGATCCAAACAAACAAATGACTGCATAGTACATTTTCTAGTGCTTTTTGTTTTGGACATGATCATGATCCGAGGTCCCCTTGTAATGTTATCAGGATTTTTACATTAAATAACGCCATCACAACTGGTTGGTGACTTAAATTGCAAAAGTTTAGATCATAAGCTTAAATCATATCTGAAAACGGAGACAGTGGAAAGGCGACGTTACTGTTAACTTTCTTGATTGCGTTTTAAACGCTGTTGCAGAAATGGCATTCAGAGCTGCAGGAGCAGGATCACATATTCACGAGTCTGAGTTTAGAAGTCCAGCAAGCCAAAGAAGTTGGAAACCAGCTCAACCAACTGCACCCTGACCGTAGCCCTGAACTGGACCGCTACCAGGAGAAAGCGCAGCAGCTCACGGAGAGGTGGAGTGGAGTGCGCAGGCAAATGGAGACACGGTGAGTTGCTTCAAAGTGAAACTACCAATATTTCCACTTTAATACTCCAGATTATAACAAAGCTTAATGTTCTACAGGCAAGCTGATATGGAGATGCTGGGTTCGGTGCTGCAGCAGTACAGAGAAGGCCACAACTCTCTTATCCGCTGGATAGAGGAGACCACCGAAAAACAGGAGAACACGCAACCCGAGCAGTCGGACAGCAGAGCTTTGTCAGAGCAGCTCGCACAGCAAACGGTAAGAGATGACACTTATTTGACGAATAATTCCATGTGCTGTAAAACAGATCAGTGTTTGATTCAGTGTCTATTCTTCTGTAGGCCTTGGTGGCTGAGATAGAACAGAACCAGGTCAAACTGGATGAATGCCAGGCGTACTCTAAACAGTACTGCGCTGCTGTCAAGGTGAGCGCTCTGTCAAAGTGACTGGTGTCAGCTACTGCTTATGCTAGTCATTATGGAGAAATGGAAACATAAACGCTTGCTGCGCAATATATGTTTCTTCTTACCATACAATGTCTTCTATTGTATGCATTAGGACTATGAACTCCAGCTTATGACGTTCAGAGCTTTTGTTGAATCTACTCAAAAATCTCCAGTGAAAAGGAGAAGGATGCACTCCTCATCAGATGTCATCACACAGGAGGTAAATGCAGAAAACCCAGGCCCATACTACATTAATTTGATGTATTTAGAACATTTAAATTAGTTTTCATGTTGACTTCAAATGATTTTATTTCTACTGTGTCTTAGTTTATGGATTTACGTACACGATACACAGCTCTGGTAACACTGACAACGCAACATGTCAAGTATATTAGTGATGCACTACGGCGACTAGAGGAGGAAGAGGTGTGTTACGCTTTGTTTTTTATTTAACTTAGTGTATACATAGTATAAAGACAACATCAGATTTCATAATAAAATGCATGCTTAAATGTGTTTTCCCTTTGTGGTACAGAAAGAGGTGGAAGAGGAGAGGCAGGCACGAGTGGGCCAGGTCTCAGAGCTGCTTGGCTGGGTCAAGGGCCTACAGGAGCGTGCTGGCAGATCTGGCGAGCCATCAATTGCTTCACAGCAGGTAAATTGCGAGTGTTGTCTATTAGAATATTACCAATTGTTAACTACAGATCAGTCAGCACTGAGTAGATTGTATGTGTTAGGTGTCTTTATATAATATATTGTATTTTTCTCACTTCTAGGCTATTAGTGAGCAGTTAGCAGCTAAAAAAGAGGAAGTTGCGGAAGCTATCAGGAGCACCCAAGTCTTCCTGATGTCAAAACAGGCCAGCAAGTGAGTTTTCACTTTGTGACCTTCAATAGCTATTCTCAGACTTATTGTTTTAGTTTAGTTGATTTTTTTTGTGCAATATATTGCCCCATAAGTAATTGCAATAAGCAATACTATTGTCATTTTAAGACGAATAGACCTACACACTTTCAGCTTACAAGTAGAAAAAAGACAAATGCACAAAGAACTTTTGATTTTTCCATCTACAGATTTTTTTTTTCTCTGACAAGTAAGGGTGCACACTATTGCTGAAAAACACAGTCCCTATTTAGCAGTCAGATCTCTATATGCACAAAGACACAGATCACTAAACAAGGCCATATCTGCAGATTAAACTTTGTTATAGAAGGATTAAAAAATATATATAACTAGAAAAGAAAAAGAAAAAGAAAACTTTTTTTATGTTATTGTGTTTTTTATAATTATTTGTAAGTAAAAGTAATGGCTATATATTAAATGTGTATGTAAATGTAATGGCTATAAATTGCATCACCAGAAATTATTGAGGTTATGTGTATATATATATTGTGCGATAAGTTAATATATTGATTATTGCGACAGGCCTAGTTTTAGTTTACAATAACTCCAGGCCCCTTTGAGTTGTTTTGTAAACTATAGTTCTACTATAACAACTGCACTATATCCACATCCACCCCTAAGTTCATGTATATGTTAAATATGTATGCACTTACTCAAACACAAACACATACGTTGTTATTAATGAAGCGCATTTATCTAGGCTGTCTCCTGAGGAGCGAGCACAGGTGGTCTCCCAGCTGGATGAGCTGACGGCCACCTACACTCAATTGTGTGACACTTCTGCTGCACAGTTGCAACAACTGGAGGAGCAACTGGCCAAAGAGGAGAAGCGCAAGGTAGAGTTAGAGGGGCAAGAGAAAGTCAACAGTGACAGCAGTGTTCAACTTGGCCAAAGCGAGCTTCAACAGCAAAAAGCTTGTCTTGAAATGCTTCTGAATTATATTGCTTTAAATAGCGGTCTTCGTTGTGGTCAAGTATTGTCAGTGTGCTAGAGATATGCTACAGCAGTGTGTCCGTGTGAGCTAGAGCGAGTGAATCACTTTTGTGTGTTTTTTTTTATGTTGCCTGTCACGTGTGGTTTAACATTCATCACCATGTTCATACATCTCATAGACATTGTCTCATTTAACAGTTATAAACAATTAATAGCATGGTGTGAATCTAAATCGTTCATATTTTCCACAACATGCCTGATATCATGTCACCAACATCATCCTTACTGTCATTATTAATCGAGCACATCTGCTTAAACGCAACTCATTGGCTCATTAGAGTAGAATAATGTGACATTTTGGCACAAGAAACTGCTTCTTTAGCCACTTTAGTGTCCATTGGAGCCACATGCACATTGTAGTTTAGTTCATTTCATTTCAATAAGGCACATATGAACATGTAAATGTAAAGGCATAATTGTCATTACATTCATATTGTTTTGTTGCCACATGCGATCACAAACATTGTAGAACTGTGCACCCATACTGTACATACATCAGCCATTATGTAGTGGTTACTGTGTGAAGAATGGTATGTTTTGTGTTTGAATGGCTAGAAGCTACAGATATATACAAGGAAGATTAATCAGAAAGCAGTCATCAAAATATTTTTTCCTAGGGATTGGTATAGACTAAGCACAAAAAGCCAGCTATGCAAACCTCCACCTCACTCTTTGAGCATGATGTGTCCAGATCACAGCTATGTTTGTTTGTGTGTTTGTATGTATGTGTAATGTTGTCTGTTTTCAGTCCATGTCTTTAATACTGTAATTATTTTTACAATTTAAATAGCATTTTGCTTCAAAATCACTAACAGCTGCCGGGAGAAAATGTAAGACTCATCTCAGAATTGGGTGTAAGAAAAAATGTCTCAGACTTAATGCAAGACTAGTTGATTAGTAATTAAAAAAATATATACGTATATGCCAACCAAGATCTTCACACATTCATAGGTAAGTCTAAAAAATATTCAAAGAAACTCAGTGTATGAAATTCAGCAATAGAGGTATGATAATGTAGATAGTAAGTCCCGGGCAGCATATCAGCTGGAGTGTGGCATGCAGATCGCTAACATCCGGCTTCTCACCCTATCGCGCCTCAAACCGCCGAACCCTCGGCCTGTCAGTGTGTGTGCGTCTAAGGACCACCTCACACGGTAAGTAGTGCTTGCTTTCTCTCTTACCGTTGCTTTCTTTCTGACCTAGCAATACGTTCTCAAGATCCGTTTTCTCTTTTATTTGGCCTTTCAGTGTTTTGTTTTTTTTTTAAGTTCAGTTTGTGTATTTTTGCATATATTTTTTGCACAATGCAGTGCTGTGCTGCCAAATGTTTTTTGCATGTTGAAAATGTAATGGTTTTTAAGGAGGATGATACTTGGTATTTATATATATTTTTATTATTATAATTATTTTTTAAATGATAAATGCATGAGTGTTAGTATCAAGTTAATTGCTTTTTATGCTGATTTAAGGTTTTTTCAGCTATGGTGGTGGGCATTTTTCTCTTTCCCTCCCAGTTAAACTGTGAATAAAAATACACTGCAAAATCAAAAAGGAAGCATTTTTAAAATGTATGTTTTTTTTTCTTTCCATAGGGCCAAGAAATCATCGCTGGAGTAATTGACCTTGGCACCATGGAAACCTTTCCAGTTTTTCAGGCAGCACAGCATGGCCTCTTAGACCAAGACACTTGTCATGTACTTTTGGAGGCACAAGTTGTCATGGGTGGTCTATTCCAGCCTGCCTCCCCTGATATACTGTCATTAGATAAGGGTCTTTCCAGTGGTTTGATTGATAAACATACTTACCATTCACTGGAAGAGTTAGAGACTGCCCTTCGTCTTGTTAATACGATAAAATTTGCAGAGTGTCAGGAATTATCTGTAGCCACTGCTGTAAAAGAAGGTGTCATAAAGGAGCCACTGGGGCTCCGTATACTTGAGCTGCAGATAAGCACTGGCAGCCTGAAATCTGGTTCAAGTGGAGAAATGGTCAGCCTAGATAATGCAAGGGAGAAGGGATTGTTATGCCATGATCTTTGTCAAAAGCTACAATCCTGTCTTCATCGAAGAGAACTTATTGATCCAAATACAGCAGAAAAACTAAGTCTGACTGACTTTCAACAACGATGTGTTCTCAATCAGGAGACAGGTCTGCGCTTCTTTCCAGTTAAACAGAAGCCAGGAGGAACTGTCTGCTTATGCTCTGGCAGAAAGGTGGGAATTTTCCGAGCTGTTCAAGAGGGGCTTATTGATCGAAATGTAACAGTTCGACTTCTAGAGGCTCAGTTGTTTGCTGGGGGTATCACAGACCCCCGCTCGGGACACAGATTGACTGTTAATGAGGCTGTCAGGCATGGCCTGATGGATCAGGACTTGGCCTGCACCATCATGACACGACAGTTACAAAAAGGAGGAATAATAGATCCAGTCAGTGGGGA
Organism: Puntigrus tetrazona; assembly: GCF_018831695.1. NCBI lineage: Eukaryota > Metazoa > Chordata > Actinopteri > Cypriniformes > Cyprinidae > Puntigrus > Puntigrus tetrazona. Next base: position 10,489,737 of record NC_056717.1, on the reverse strand, counting down.
GCGTTTAGAGTTGGATGAGGCCATAAAACGAGACCTTCTCTCTCCTCGCATTGGCTTGCGTGTACTGGAATCTCTCCAGTCCTTTATGGCACTAATAAGGCCAGAATCAGGGGAGCTGCTTCCTGTAGGTGAGGCACTTCAGCAGGGTGTTGTGAATAAAGAGCTTGCTGCAAAAGCACTGAGAAAACGTCATTCTGTTGGTGCAGTATATTTGCCTGAGAGTGGACAGGTGGTCCCTCTCCATCAAGCTGAGAAGATACTTAAGCAACAGGCAGTGGAGATCCTAAAACACATCAAGGTTCCAGATGTTCTTCCCCATGTGTCTCCATCAAGTTCCTCATATACGAAGCGATTGAGTTCTGGATCTGCCTATTCTTCATCACCCCCTGCTACACACGCAGATATCAATTATGACTTTTCCATCACAGAGGAAGGCAGATCAGAAGAGCAAAATCACTTTCTCGCTCAAGTGATGAAACACAGCTACATTAATGCTCACTCTGGAGAACGCCTAGTCCTGTTAGAACCAGAATTAGTAGAACTAATATGTAGAAATGTCAAAACTGCAAAACTTACCAGACCAGTCGAACTTTCTGACAATGTTAGAGTTATACTGGACAGCAAAGCCATGAGTGGGATTGAAGAGGAAAACAATGAAGAACTTAAATTTGAAATTCCCTGTAGGGAACCTTATATGGAAGAGACTGTAGAAATGGCAAGGGGAGATCTTGCACCCTTGATGGTCACCGGGAGAACCTTTAAAGAGCCTTTGCCTAAAGTAGTTTTGCAAGAGAAAGTTCTATCATCTGAAGATTATGAACAACCCAAGATAAAAGGAAAAATCGCCTGCAAAATAACTGATACAGGAGAGGCAGTAGAAAGAACAGAAGAAGATCTTGCACCATTGACAAAAACAAACATCATAGAGCTTTCAAATCGAGAGATTCAACAAGAAAAGTTTTTGTCATCAAGAGACTATGTAGAACCTAAGATTAAAAAAGATGACACTGACAGCAGAAATGCTGACATGGATAGAGCTATTGAAGGAGCGGGAGAAGATCTTGCATGCATGACAGGCACTGACCGAACTTGCATAGAGCCTTCACGTGCAGAGGTTTGGCAAGAGAAAGTTCTATCATCAAGAGAATGTAAAGAACCCAAGATTAAAAAAGATGAAGTTGAGAGCAGTAACACTAATGTGGGTGAGAGTATCACACTGGAAGAGAAAGATATTCCACATTTGGCGGGTAAAGACATAGCCTTTATAGTGCCTTCACATGAAGAGAACTTGAAGGAGAAAGTTCTGTCACCAGGAAGACATGAAAACCCCAAGTTTTTAAAAAGTAAAATTGCCTGGATTAACACAGAGATGGGTGAGACGATAGAAAGAGCAGAGGAAGAACTTGCACCCTTGACAGGCACAGAAGGAACTTTTATGGAGCCTTCACATGCATGGCAAGAGAAAGTTCTGTCATCAAGAGAATGTGATGAATTTACAGTTTTAAAAGGTAAAATTGCCTGGACTAACACTGATATAGGTGAGACAGTAGAAAGTGCAGAGGAAGATCTTACACCTTTGACTGACTCAGCTACAACTTTTATAGTGCCTTTAAATGAAGAGAACTTACAAGAGAAAGCTATGTCATCTGGACAATATAAAGAACCCAAGATTAAAAACAATAAAACTTTCAGCAAGAAGACCAATGGTGAGACAAAAGAAAGACCAAAAGAAGATTTAACAGGTTCAGAAATAAACTTTACAGAACCTACACATGATGTTGTTTGGCAAGACAAAGTTCTGTCATCAGGAAAATATGAAGAACCCATTATTATAAAAGATAAAATTGCCTGCAATGTCACTGGTATGGGTCAGATGAGAGAAAGAGCAGAGGAAGATCTTGCACCCTTGACCCATGCAGGTAGAGCTTTTATAGAACCATTAAATAAAGACAATTTAAAAGAGAAAGTTCTTTCATTAGGGCAACCCAAGATTAAAAAAGGTGAAACTGTCAGCAAGACTAACATGGGTGAGACAATAGAAAGACCAGAGGAAGACGCTGAAGCTTTAACAGGCTCAGATATAACCTTTATGGAGGGCACACATCAAGTTGTTCAGCAAGACAAAGTTCTGTCATCAGGAAAATATAAAGAACCCTTGATTACGAAGGGTAAGGTTAAGATGTTAGAAAGAGCAGAGGGAAATCTTGCACCCTTGACAGACACAGAAGGATCTTTTATTGAGCCTTCACCTGAGATTTGTGAAGAATCTGAGATTAACAAACAATTAACAAGTGAAATTGACAGGAAGTATGCTGAAATGTGTGACACTAAAGTAAGAGGAGAGGAAGAGATTGCACTTTTGACATCCTCAGAAAGAATCTTTATGGAACCTTCACAAGAAGAGTACAGGCAAAAGAATGTTCTGTCATTGGAACAAGATGAAGAGCCCAATATTAATATAAGTAAAATTGGCAGCAGAAAGATTGTTGTGGGTGAGGCTATAGAAAGGACAGAGGAGTATTTTCCACAGTCAACATGGATAAACCTAACAGTGCCTTTTCATACTAGCTCAACCCTACAAAATACTATAACTGATAACAAGGCTCCCTCTCAAAGTCAAATGATAGATTCAACACTAAATGAACCTAAAAATAAGCTTCACTTGGAACAGGAAGATAATAGTGGGATATTTCTAAAGGTAACAGAACAAAAAATGTTTGACATTGTTGAAAGCAGTGCACTTACATCAAATCAAGATACTGTAAATGCAAGACAATACAATCAACTAAACATTGAACTAGATGAAGCCAAGAGAGCAAAGCAGTCAGATGAATTAAAGAAAAATGCTGAACAAAAGGAAAACAAAAGAATATTTGAGAAAGAAATTTCCCCTTCAGAAATGAAGATTTTGACAGTGAAACTAAGTGATGATGATGTGAAGCTTGAGAGTATGGCTATGGAACTGCAGCAAGGGGGTCTTGTAACTGTAGGTGACCAAAAAGTTATCTTGGATAAAGCTGTGGCACAGGGTTTGCTTCCAGGGCACACAGCTATTAAGCTTATGGAAAAAGCTGGTCTCTTTGGTGGTTTTCTGGATATTAATGCCTGTAAGTCACTTAGTGTTGGCGATGTGATGCAAGAAGGCCTGTTGGATGAGGACTTGATGGCCTCTGTGCTTCATTCAGAAAGAAATTTAGCCGGTGTGATTGATGTGGAGCATGGTCGGCACTGCTCAATAAAGGATGCTGCTGAGGCAGGCCTGTTGGACTCAAATACGGCTTATCGTCTTCTTGAAGCCCAGGTTGTGTCAGGGGGAATAGTTGATCTGCATAGAGAAAAGAAATTATCAGTTACCCTTGCAGCCAACCTTGGGCTGATAGAAGAGGGTAGGAAGGAGAAGCTTCTTGCACTGGAAAAGTCATGCCGGGGAAAATGTTCAGATCCAAATGCAGTGCAAACCAAGTTGGCACTACAGTTACAAATGAAAGGAGTGATGGACCCCAAAACCAAAAAGGCTGTCCCACTGGAACAAGCCCTTCAAACTGGCTTAATTGGACAAGATGAGGCTGAGTCAATTTTACTGCAGCAGGTTGCAGAAGGTGGCATTGTGTATCCTGGTTCTGGTGTTCGCCTTGCTGTTGTGGATGCTCTACACCTGGGTCTCATAGATCACACAATTGCGCCAAAGTTAATGGAACTTGAAAAGGCATTCAGAGACCAAGAACCAAGTAGTTTGGATCAAAAAACTTCACTCCTTCAAGCCTCTTCAGGTTCTATTTATGATGATGCATCAAAAAGTAGGATTACTCTGAGTGAAGCTGTGTCTAAAGGGCTCCTAGATGAAGAAACAGCAAATAAAGCTATGGGCTCATCCAGTGTGAAAAGTGGATTGTTGGATCCTCATAAAGCTTGTATTGTATCCTATTCTGAACTGATAAATCAGGGTAAAATTGACATTGAGACACGACAGAGATTTCTTGAGGTGAGACCTTTCAGGGGTGTTCGTCATAAAGAAACTGATGAAATGATGACTTTACCACAGGCAATTAAGGCAGGCCAAATAGATCCCATACCAGCAGTGAGAATATTGCAGAGTCAAGCTGACACAGGAGGTATCATTAACATTTACAATGGAGAGCGTTTGCCTCTTCCAGAGGCCATAAATAAAGGCTTAGTTGATAAAGACATGGCTAAATGTATTGCTACAAATCAACTCTTAAAAGGGGGGTTGATCAATCCAGCCAGTGGGCAGAAGGTCTCCAAATTTACTGAAGCAATTGAATATGGGCTAATTTCTACTGAAATGGCTGCAGAACTTCAACACACCATGGGCCTTGTAGATGAAGATGGGAAGAAAAGTTCCAAAATATCAGTCTCCTCAACAAAAGGAACATCTAGTTTTTTTGTTCCATTGAGTATACCATCACCACCATCATCATATCTTACAGAGGCTGAAATAAAAGATGCAGATCTTCAAGAGAAGGAAGAGCTTGAATCTTTTGACATCCGTCCTGATTTTGAAAGTAAGGAACAATTGGTCGATGCCGTGATGCAGGACAGCAATGATACATCATTGGAGGTTCTGACAGAATTTACCTTTAAAGCAGAAAAAAGACTTCAACATGCCATTAAAGAGATAAAGCCCACAGAAAGTGAACATATCAAATCACATCCAATCCAAAGCCCTCAGCAATTTGAGGAGATGTCTGATTTCAAATGGCAAAAGGTGGAAGTTAATAATTCAACAGCCTTACTTGACCACCCCAGAGATATGGAAATTCAGAGACAGACAGATATATTTGCAGTTACTACTGCCATTTTAACAGAAAGCAGTGATAACAACAAAGAACAAATCCAAACTAACGAACAAGCTAAAGGGGAGACAGAGATCCAAAGGCAGACAGTAAGTGAACCTGCAATCTCTGAAGTCAGTTTCTCAAATGGCAACGATGGCTTGCAAAACAAGGAACAAACCTCATCTATAGAGCAAATAGAGGGGCATAGTTTCAAGTTAGAAGCAGATCAGTCTGTGTCCAAACCAGAGAAAATCAAGGACAGCCAAGAGACTGGATTGGACCCTTATGCTTCTACAACCACAAGGCCAGTTAAGGTATCAGGAAAGAAGAAAGGCAAAGGAAAAAATGCCAAGCAAGTTCAAATGAAAAGTGATGTACAGCTACAAGTTTCAGAAACCTCAGACAAAGTTTCACCTGTAGAAAATGCAGAGGTTGATAGACAAGATGGCTTTACCACTAATCAAAAGTGTATTATGAAAGACAACAAAGAAAATGTGGTGGAAGTACAGCAATCAAAGAAAACCCATGGAAGTAGCACTGCACCTGTGACAGGGAGTGATGAGTCTGTGCAAGGCAAATTGGAAATAGGTGTGGATCGAACTGCCAATGAAGCTAAAACCCCCAAATGTGAGTCTGATCATGAAACCAATGAAAAACAAAAAGAGAAGACTCAGCACAGTGTCATGACTTACATGGCAGAAACAGACCCGAGTCAGGAAGCTATTGCGGTCTTTAAGGAACTTGGCTCTGAGGTATCTGAAAAGAAGAGAAAGAAGAAAAGCAAAAGTAAAAAAGTTAAGCAAGTTTGTATTGTTGAAACAGAAGGTGTAGAGAAAAGAGATGATGAGATTGAGAAAGAGCAAACTGTGATCCAAGAGGTCCAACCTCAGAGCAATCAGCCTGATGAGAAAGAAAGTTTGAATCAACTTGAGAAAGCCAATCAGGCAATGGCACAGAAGGAAATGCTTTTGATGAAAGCTAAGGAAAGCATTCTTAGGAAGGTGTTTGAGCGAGGAGTGAGTGAAAAACAAGCTGCTGAAGAATTAGAAGCGATGCGTCAAGTAGCTAGTTACGGAGAATACCGCATTACCACCCAAGAGGAAACTGTTGTAGAGAAGACCAGCACTAAGCCTCCTCAAAGTAAGACTAAGGACAGCAAACTACACCAGACGGGACAAGAAGGTAATGAAAGGATTGAAAGGCCAGTGCCAAATGTTGTAGAGAATCTTTTACCCAAGTCTGATATTGATCCATGCATCTCAGCTAAAGCACAGCTTCAAAAACCGGAAGATCAGCATGACAAGCATACAAACACAGGATTAAGCGGAGATGATATGAATCAGAATATTCCATCTGTGAAAACATCTGATAACACTGTGAACATCCAGAATTTAGAAGAGGTAGCCAAAGAAAGACCTGCAGAACAACAAAGCATTGAGCCATTACATAGAGATGAAAAGTTGATAAGCCCTACAGTTGAAGTAACCCTGCCATCATCCACTGCAGTAACCGACAGCCATGAAACTGCTAAATCAATACCCCTCAAATGTGTCTTTGACATTCCAGCAGCAAACGACTCCAGAGCACTTTTATCAAGAGAAGTGCATACTCCTTTACAAAACACCCAATCAGCAGTGAAAGAATTAAGCAGTGTAGTTCATCAAGAAAGAATCGAGGAGCCCCCTTTTAGTGATTATGAAGCCACAGATGAACCTTCTATCCAAAAATGTAAAGTTTCTGGTCTACCCCTTATGGATGCGATAACAGAGTCTGATACCAAACGGAAAGATGAGGTAGAAGAATATGCAGTGGCTTTAGTGGAAAGTCAACCTGGAGAAATTCAAATGAATATTGAACAAATAAGCAAAGACACTACAAGAGCTAGCAAGGTAAATAGTAGTTTTGGAGATATTTTTTGAGGTTTTTGTATATTGTTTACTGCAAATTGATTTTTTTCTTTTTCTTTTCAGTCCTCACTGGCTCGCCAAAAATGCTTAGAACATGACCAACAGATTGTGGTCTTGCTTTCCATGGTGAGACACATCGAGGTCCGCCTAATGCAGCAGCAGCAACAGTCTGTTGGTCGAAGTCTCTCCACACTTGATGACATAATCAAACAGATAGAGGTAAAAGATTTGTATTAGAGCAAATGTATGACATGTAGCAAATTTAGCCGTTTGTTTAAGTTTACACATGCTGTTTTCTATTTTCAGTTGCTTTTTTTGGAAATTAGTGACCTGGAACCAGAAGTACACAAAGAGACTGAAGCAGCCGCGGAGTTGCTGGAGTCTTGCCCTCAGGATGTTCCACCTCAGCTGCTTATAGCCCTGGAAAAAGATCGGCGAAGCTTAGCTCGGACTTACAGTGCAGCCAGGGACCTTGCCCAGAATACTTTACAGGGGTTACGAGAACAACGTGATGCACAAAATGTAATAAAAATTCCTTTGATAATTAGATTAGAGAGTTTGTTTTTCATAAAAGAAAAGTTTTTTAAATATCTGTGTGACTTTTGTGTTTTATAGGAAGCTGTAAGCAGTCAGCTGAAATCTTTACAAGATCAAGTTGACAAACTTCTTAGCTGGCTTAAGGAGACTGAGACACAAATGCAGGAAGAAACAAGTGTAAATGGACAAACGGTAGCCGAGATCACTCGTAAGCAACAGTTGTGCAAGGTAAGACATCAACAGTGAAGATATCCTATTTATCTTGACAGTACACATATTTCCGTTGTTGTTACAGTGACTGCATTTTTTCCCTTACAGATGTTGCAGAACTCACTCACTGCCCAGTCCAATGAAGTCAGCAATGTGGCATTCAATATTCAAATGTTTATCTCTGAGCATGCTCAGGACCTGTTGCCTGATCAGAGCAGGCATCTCCTTGGACAACTGGAGCAGCTACAGAGGGTCTTTCATCAGGCTGTTGGTCTCAGTCATGCCAGGGCAGAGGCACTGTCAGCCCTGCAGGCGAGAGAAAATGAACAAATGAAGAAAGAACAGAAAGTAAAAGAAGAGAAAATGGAGAAAGAGAAGCAAACTACAAGGGATAGAGAGGTTTGCAAACAGATGAATAAATGCTTGTGCTGCCAACTCAAAAACAAGAATATTAAATTTTGCTTTCGACAGACTCACAATCGTTATTTATCATATGAGATAAAGGAAAACTTCTAATGCATTACAAACAGAATATTTGTGGTAACCACACTACTGATGTATGCATGAATACTTAGCACGAATGCCGCATTTAAAAAAAATTAAATCATGTTCACATGCATGTATTTATCATTATGATCTACTTGTTGAGTTAATTTTACAACGCTATAATAATACTGATCTGTTGTTTCAGTAATGCTTCTACAGGACTCAACAATAATGACTTTTGTCTGCTGGTCTAGTCTAATAATAGTCTAAATTTAATAGTCTAATGTCTTAAACATGATTTTTTTAAATTATAAATCTTTATATAATGTTTATTTTTAAAATAATATACATTTATTTAGAAATTAAATTTTTCATTTGAAATTCATACTGACATTTATATATTATGAATATGGCAATATAATAAAAATATGTACCTTTTAATGCTGAATTTTTGAAACTATAATTAATTATTTGACTATAAATTGCAAGTATATCATTTTTAACCGATGCTTTCAACACTAACAGTCACAGTTTTGTTATCCAGCTAGATATCATTAACTTAAATTTATCGATTTCCTTATTGTTGAGCTCTGTTCTACAGCCACTTGCATTTCAAACTTGAGTGTGCTAGCTGCGTTAATGAACAATAACGTGTGTATTAACCTGTCTGCCTTGCTCTTACAGATTGCCACAGAAGACACATTTGGAAAGCACTTAAATGTAGCCTCACTTTATAGCTTGCTTGTTTTTAACCTGTCTTTTTAGCAAAAGAAGAAAATATCTAGCTGAGTTATTATTTGGACTCCTAAGGATTTTGTGTGTTATGTTTCTGCTTCACTGGCCTGTTGTGTTATTTGTTTTTTTTTTGGTGCTTTGTGTTATGAATTTGGACACATCATGCTCAACCAGTGTACGCTGTTTACTTTGTGTGAAATCTGGCAAGTGTGAGAGTTTGGTGGGGTAAAAAGAATAATATGATGAATACTTTTGGTTGAAGAGAATTATAATTATAATTGCTCAAAGGCAAATCTTTATTGCTGTTTTTACCTCCTTTTTTATCGTGGATGTAGGTTGTGCAGCAGCAGAAAGCAGAATGTTCTCAAAAACTAGAAAATCTAACAATGTGGTTGGCTGGTGCCGCCAGCCTCCTGGCCAATCAGAGAGTTGGAACGGAATCAGACAATGTGAACGAGTTACAGCAGAAGCAAAGAGAGCTTAAGGTGCGATTAAAGAGACACATCTGACATTTATTTTATGTAGCTGTATTACATAAGACATTACCTTAATGTTTGATTAATTGTTATTTTTTAACTCCATAACTATAGGAGGTGGAGAAGGACCTTCAGACCAAAAGTGACTTGTTAAATGAGACTATCCGCTCAGTGGAGGAGTTCCTGTCTGATCGGGGTGACAGTTTGAGTCCTGAGGAGAGGGCCAAACTACAGGGGACTCTTTCTCAAATGAAAGAGCAGCACAGCTCACTTACAAATTCAATCCACTCTTCACTAGCTAAAGTAGACACTGCCATTGTCACAACAGTGCAGCAGAACACACAAAAAGTAAGCAGTTCGCAATTTGTTGTCTTTAACCCTCTGGCCCTCTTTGTTTAGAAGTCACACTTCTTCGCCCTTGTAATTTTTTCAAAGAAGGTCTATGTAATATATTTTTGTTTAATAATAATTATTGATTATATTTTATATATTATATATTTTTCCCCCTTTTTTTATTTTTAGATTCTGAAATTTTACACATTCTAAAAGACTACTTTTTGTAAAGGTTTAGGTATTTTTGGTTAGAGGAAACATATGCGAGACACATACTCTCATAATGCGGTCTGTGACAAAAGTCGCCAAGTGTCATCTCATTATGATGAAGCTACGATTTGTAAAAATTCTAAATATAAAATTTTTTGGTCAAAACTGACCTGAAGAGTGCCAGAGAGTTAATTTGGCAGCATTTCTTATTTATTTGTTTAATCATCATCATATTTTCCTTATTCCCAAGGCTAAAGCAGAAGAGCAGATGCAAGAAACCCAGGAAAACATAGACACACTTCTCAGAGAGTTGTCATCACTGGATGACTCAAAGAGGAGGTCCCTTGGCAACACTGTCACTGACACCCCATCATCTGGATCACCAGAGAATGCTCTGAATTGTCACAGTGACATGCTTCAGGTCAGATTCCTAAATTGTGTTGATTTTTATCAGTTTTACTAGTTCTGCCTTTTGACATTTTGCATTTTGTCGTTTCCTCCAGACTGAGCTGCAACAGTTACAAGCTCAACAAGCTCACCTTCAGCAGGTGGCCCAGTCTGTTCGCTCTCTCCTGGAACAACCCGACTCTAGTGTGCCACCTGAGGAGAAACAACGCTTACGGGCAAAACTTGACCAACTACAGAGTCAGCATCAGGAGCGCCTTCAAAACTGTCAGGACAGGCTCAGGCGGACAGATGCCCTCAGAGATGAGTTTACCAAGTTTGTGCAGGAGCATGGGAACCTGGGGACATGGTTGAATCAGAGTGACTGCGTACTACGTACACTCGGGGAAGGGGAAACTGATGCAAAGGGTCTAAAAGACAGGATAGAGGAGCACAAAAAGGTACGAAATTATAGTTATGTGTAACATAATACATTTAGGTCTTAATTAAAGCAGAATACTTTAATAATGTGTTTCTCTGTATTTTACAGCTCGCAGAAGATGTCATCTGTCACAAGGCTGATCTGCGTTTTGTGACGATCTCTGGTCAGAAGGTTCTGGATTCTATTCAGGGGTCCTTGGAGAAGGAGGGCAATACGGATCCAGCGCTGGAGGAAACCAGACACCTAGTGAGTGGCAAGCTCCAAGATGCCACACAGCGCTACAGTTCATTACACAGCAAGGTAGGTACAAAACAGCTTTGTATTCTTTCAGTCAACAATAGGCTGAAGACTCGCTGACTCTTGTGGTCATTCTTTCAGTCCTCAGAACTTGGCACCCGTCTCTCAGGTCTCCTAGAGCGATATCAACACTACCAAGATGAGGCTGGTTCTTTAGGCTCCTGGCTGAGCACCCAGGAGCAAAATCAGAGTGTATTTAAACCCAGCGGAGAGCAAACGGACACTCAGACATTGCAGCATACTCTCAGTACTGTGCAGGTTGGATTATTACTGCTTTTCTGGCTAAAATATTTGAGGAGAGCTTATAAACAACTTTACTGGAAATGATCACCTAAGCAAAATTCCATATTATTAAGAATTGCTCAAATTAATCACCTTTTTCTTGCTTCTGCTGTCTTTTCTCAGCTGTTGCAGGATGAGTTGGCAGAGCGTTCGGTACAGCTTGAGAAGGTCAAGAGGGCGGGAAAAGAGCTGGTCAGCACTCCAGAGTCCCCGACTCTTAAAAATGCAGATATTAACAATCTTACAGGTAATTTTAAAAATTTTAAACTTAAAAAGTGTCATTTTGTAGGTTAATTTGAACAAGAAATTTTGGACATGCACTGCTACTGAAAGTCTCTTATGCTCACCAAGGCAGCATTTATTTAATCAAAAACTGTAATATTGTGAAATAATAATATTATTACAATTTATAATGACTTTTCTATTTTAATTTATTTTAAAAATGTTTTTTATTTTTGTGAAGGAAAAAGGTTTCCATAGCAGCCATAGACTTTAGTGTCTATTTAGTATCATTCTAATATATTAGATTTTGTGTGCAAGAAGCTATTTTATAATTATCAGTGTTGAAAATAGCTGTGCTGCACAATATTTTTGTAGAAACAATTTTTCCTAATAATATTTTGTAACATTATGAATGTTTTACTCTATTTTGATCATTTAATGCATCCTTGCAGAAAAACATGATTACATTTTTTTAAAACAAATACTTGAACTTGAACATTTTGAACAGCATTGTGTTCATTCAGCACAACATGGCAGCATTGGCTCAACCAGTAGTATTTTTCAAAACTTTCTAGAATATCCGATGATCAATGCACTTTGATTTTAGTTTGACAGTAATTTATAGTCATTATCCCAAAATGACACAAGACATGATCTGGATATTTTTATTATATTTATATTGTCCCTTGCATTAATTTGAAACTTCTTCTTGGTCATTTCAGATGCTCTGGAGAAGCGCTTTGAAACCCTGTCTAATTCAGTGTCTGTGAGAGCTGAGCAGCTTCAGACAGCTGTTGCCCAATCAGTCAGTGTTCAGGAGGGACTTAAAGCACTGCTGGCATGGTTGGATGGACTACCTTTATCACCCGGTGCTGTCCAGCCCACTGCTCAAGCAGTTCAGGATGCCCTAACTCAAAATCAGGTATTTTCTTGAACACAAACCATCATAATCATCAGTATCAGACATAATAACAAAGTTTTCTTCAAACCATGGCACTTTCCCCTCAGAAAATACGCCAGGAACTGCTTTCAAGGCAGGGCAGCGTGGATGCAACCTTGGACTCCGTGTCCAAGCTTCTGAAGTCTTCAGATGCATCAACAGTGTCTGGCCTGCAGGGGGCACTACAGGACTTGAGTCAGCGCTACACGGCAGCTCAGGCCAAACAGACTGAACGAGAGACCGAGTTACGGGGACTTTTGCCCAAGTTGGAGAGCTTTGAGCGCCAGAGTGCCGACCTCCATAGCTTTACGCAGAGTCGAGAAAGGGCTCTCAGCCCAGTAGGCCAACCTGACTGCAGCGTGGATGACTACAGACAGACTATAGAGGTTAGGGCTCTGGCCACAGATTTATGAACAATTAAATGTTTATTGGCTGATGTCCAATGTCGTCATTTGTGTTTTTTCCATTAAAGGAGGTGAGATCAGAAATTACCCAAGAGTCAAGTCAATTAAAGTCATTTGTCGAGCTTGGTTCAGACCTAAGCAAGTCTGGGATCCTTGCCAACGCACAAAGCCTTTTGGACACAACCAAAGAGGTTTCTGAGGACTTTGCACGCTTGGAATCCAATGTCAATGAGAGGTCAGTAGAGAGAGTTGTGAAAACATTATATTATACCAGTGTTATTTTAGTACTGTTTTGTATGATTATAATTTTGACTGAGCTTTTATTTTAATATTTTCAACAATTTAATTTAAGTATATTTTTAGCACTTTTATGTGCTTATGTCATTGTAAATAATAATTAGGAAAATATTTTGTTTTTATTTTTCATTTTAGTGAATTTAATTCTTCAACATATTTTAAATTTCAGATATTTTAAATCTAATTTATATTTGATTTCAACTTTATATTAGTTGACAAAATCTTTTAAATAATTTTAGCTAACAATAATAACCCTGTCTTCCACATTTAACTTCTCTCTCCAGACTGGAAAAGAAATTTATTCTGTAATGAAATATTCAGGATACTGTAATATTGTCTTCCTTAACGTCTGTGGCAGTTGCAGTCATGAGTAGAATAGTTAGTCTGTTCTAAGCTGTTTTGTGTGTCATAGTTTCATCTTGAAATGTGATGCCCTGCCAACTCTAATTGCTTTGACATTTGACATGTGACAAAAATAAAGACAGTATGGACAGGGTCAGAATACTCTGCACCATAAAAAAATAGCATCATACTAACCCAGTTTGACACCACTGTATCCGCTGTTATGGAAACCATTTGGCCACATCCCTCCTTAAGATGCCTAACTGGGGCTCCAAGCATTTCAGATGTCCTCAGAGACGGCTCATAAAACAGTCTGTCATGTGTTCAAGTCTAAATCCACTCCACATATCTCTAGAAATACTTGTGAGTGGGAAGTGGATTATTGTAGTATAAACTGAATGTAAAGGGTAACATGTCGGTACATGACTTCTGACCCTAACTGCTGCTAACAATGGTTGAAAGGCATGCTGTCCACGTTAAGAGTCTGGAGTGGAGTCTGGCTCTGTTTAATAATGCACACAATGTCCTGATCTATCACCATGACCTAAAATAGTAGCATACAGGGTTGACATATTAGTCCGAGGTCAAAGAGGTCCTTTTACGTTAGAGTTTACTATTCTTGTCGGTTTGCATAGGTACTCTGAATTTTTACCTCATTAAAACATTTTGAACTAAGAAAGGATTAATTCATTTGAAAAATATATTTTACATGGATGAAATCGTCTCATTGGAGCAAGCATTGTGTTACCATTAACAAAACTGAATCCATTTGTTGTTGTTAATGATATTTATCTGATATTTCCTTGTGTCCTTCACAGATTTGATTCCATCCAGAGCTGCGTCCAGCAGCTGGCGGAGTTCCGCTCTCGCTCTGGCTCCCTCCTCAGGTGGCTGCAAACAGTACAAGAACAACTTCCTGCCAAAGAGCCCAACCTAAGCACAGAAAGCCTGCAGAGAAGAGCGCAGCAGCTTAAAGTAGGACTGTAGTTCTCTCTATTTACAGTGTTCTGACATCAGTTTCTGTTTTTAGTGAGGTGAGCTGTAATTAACACGTCTCATGAATTTACTTGTAGGATCTACTCACAGAATGGGAGACCCAAGGAAACCAAGTTCAGGAGTTAAACAAGACCAGTTCACAACTGGAGAACTTGATTATTAACATCACGTCTCCTAAAAACAAGACTGGTAGGCAAAACAACATCATGGAGGATCAGGGCCATGGCTACTTTTTTGTATGAAGCTAGTAATTTGTGTTTCCACTATGAATTTTAGGCCCCAAACCACTGCTTTTAGAGGATAATTGACTCAAACAATTTAAAATCTGCTATCATTTACTCATCTTCATGCCATTTCAAACTAGTAAGACTTTGTTATTTATATATATATATATATATATATATATATATATTTTTTTAAATCATTTTTGACAAATATACCTGGTAGAATAGTATGATCTATTTATAGTAGTGTTTTTACATTTTCCAATTCATTTTGTTACTTCATGGTAAAAAGCAACTGGTACATTATTACAATTTTCTCCTTTTGAGCTTCTGAGGTCATGCCGGTTTGAAATGGCATGAAGGAGAGATTTTGAGTGAACTATCCCTTTAAGCATATACCACCTTCCAAACTACTAAATTTCAACATATAATGTTTGTATATGTGTCTCTGTGTTTAAATCCTCTGTGTATGTCTAGCTGCTTGTGTATGTGTGTGTGCTGCGCCAGCATGCCTGTGAATTATTGTGGCATTGTCTGAGCGTGTGTCTGTGTGTCTTTCTCCCAGGTGTTTCCCAGCTCAATGGTGCTTCCAGCCCCAACAGTGTTAATGGCATTCACACCTGTAAAGGTGAGCGTCCTCCACACCTTTATCCAGTGAGCTGTGCAGCATCCACATCACTGGAGGCTTTTCTCCATTAGACGTTTCCATTTGTTTTCCCCTCACATCTCTCTTCCTCTTTGATTTTTTTTTTTAGTCACTCTCCCTGATTTTCTTTGCATTGCTTCTTGTCCTGTTCTGTTAGTTTGCTCTCAGAATATGTGCAGATTGGTGTCATCTGTCTTTGTGCATATGAGCAGTGTGTCTAATCATGTAGACTTCCTTTCATGACAGCGCACATAAATCTGGCACAGAGGACTGTTGACACTCTGTTCACGTTTTGCAAATAATCAGTTTGTCCAGTTATTGTTGTTGATATGTTTCTTTCCATTGTAGTGCATCAAGAAAACTGTAATAGTAATTATGTAATGTAATATATGTAATGTAGTGACAAAAATAATATTGAAGATTCAAGATTTTGTCACATACATTTTGTACAAGTACAACTTGTAGTGAAATGTTAGTCTGGTACAGACTATGTAAAAGAGAAAGAAAATGTATTTAAATGTAGAAATAAATACTTGCAACAGAAATATACATCAAATAACAATAATCTATGATAATATATTATAAAATAAAAATATAATAAAATATAAAATATATGCATGTGCAATGTAAACAGGTTAAAAAGTAGCCATGTAGAGATGGACAGTGGATTATGTGCAAATGTACAAGTATGCATGACTTGTATGTTGAAGACAAAATTTTAAGAATTTGTTCCCTTTTTTGGGAAAACTGTAGCCACAATTTGTTTTCTCATTTTTATTAACTAAGTTAATGAAAACAAGGAAACAAAATAGTACAATGTGGTAATGATTTACTTAAACCAAAGGAACTAATAATTAATCAAAAAAGGGCATGAATTAATGACACATGTCCACACGATTAATAAGTCTTATTTTTAATTAGTGGCCACAATAAATATGTTGTTCCACATATCATGTGCAAAGCTCCATAATTTGTTCTTCACAGCTGAATGGATTGTACTACTGTCAAAATCCTGCCCTCAGCTTATATATCATTTCTCGAAAAATAGCACAAACATGATGCAGTTTTCAAACTATGTGGCCTTGTCATTAGCCTGCAGTGACTGCACTTACGTCATTTCTTCACTCTTACCCTCAGACTTGACTGAGATCCAGGTGGCAGTGGCAGATGTGAACTGCAAGTATGAGCAGCTGGGCAGCGACCTGAGGGACAGGAAGGGTAGGCAAGAGGCCTCTCTTGACCTGCGGCAGAAGGCCAGGCAGGGCACTGAGGCACTCATCCAGTGGCTGGGCCCCCGTGAACAGAGCCTGGCACAAGGGCAGACTGCTTCACCTTCTAGGCCAGAGGTGGTGCGTGCTCAAGCCCAAGAAACCAAGGTAACATTTTGAGAGAGTTGAACACTGCTGATATACACTGCTATATATATATATATATATATATATATATATATATATATATATATATATAACCTCTTATATTCGTGACCACATAAAACAATAGCCCTAGCCATCGTTCTATGTGATAGACTATGTGCATTTTGACAGACATTTAACATACTGATACTTGTGCCCAGGTTTTACTTACTGAGCTTGCTGACCATTCTGGGAAAGTGGAGGATCTGAAAAACATTCTCAATCAGCTAATAAAAGATAATCCAGACTCTCCTGAAGCTGAGACTTGGAAACGTCAACTTGAAGACATAGGTCAGTGATGTGATTTAAGTACATTTTTAAATAATTAACTTAGTTCCTGTACCAGTAACTGTAACAACAGAATAGTACATTAATATTCATTCGCTGGTCACAAAGTGAGAGTTGGGTGCAGGGAATGGAAGGCTGAAAACAATGTAAGCTCCAAGAGGAGCTCTGACCTTCAGATCAAATATCCTGAACTTTTAATCTGGTTTTTCTATGTCTTGTCAACGTGTGGAACCTATTTATTAATGCAGTCGGATTCAGGAAATTGCTCTCTCTCCTAGACTCACGGTGGGCGAAAGCCAATCAGACAGCAGCACAGAGGCAGACTGAATTGGAAGCGTGTGCTGATAGGCTGGGTAGTTTTGCTGCAGCAGCCAGTCAGCTAGGACCATGGCTACGAGAGAAAGAGCTGATGATGAGCGTATTAGGCCCACTGAGTATCGACCCCAACATGCTCAACACACAGAAACAGCAAGTCCAGGTAAACTAATCTTTTAGCTTTGTCTAACAAATTACAGATTCAACGACAAATCTATAAATATCACATCACAGGGCCTTTTTTATAATGTTTGTTGCATACAGATTATTAAATATAGTTTAAATACATTGAGATGCATTGTCTAGATATTTTAGCAAAAAAACTAAACTTTACAAAAAATCTAAGCATTTAGAGATTAAAACTTCAAAAAATGTAAAATCTCTGCTTCAAAAATCACTTACATTTTTATTTTATTCCATCAGTTCATGTTACGTGAGTTTGAAACACGACAACCCCAGTTTGACCAGCTGTCTCGAGCTGCAGAAGGAATCCTCTCCCCATCTGGAGATGAGGGTTCTAGAGATGGACAGGACCTAGAAGAAGTGAGGCAGGAGCTGGCAGACATTTCACGGCAATGGGAAGGTCTTACTTCTCGTCTCACCGGCCGCTCGCAGCAGATCGACCAGGCGCAGGGGACCAGTGAGCGCTACATAGCCCTGCTCAGGGAGCTGTCTCAGAGCGTGGCTGATCTGGGCGAGAGGCTGGATGCACAGGCCTCTCTTAGTGCTCAGCCTGAAGCCCTGCGCCGTAGGCTTCAGGAAACTGGGGAGATCCGCGCTGAGCTGGAACAGAGACGGGGTCAACTGGTCCAGGCTGAGCAGCTGTGTGCAGAGCTCAGCACGATTGTGGCCGAACCGTATCTCAGAGATGAGTTACACAAGAGACTCGAGAGTGTGAGCGGCCCCCTCAAAAACCTAGAAGAACGGGCTGGTGAGTAACAATTTACAATTTGTAAATGAAGAATTTAATACATAAATGTTAGCATTGTAGTTTTACAGTAAAATATAATTTTTATCACTTGGCTTATTTTTTTATAGCAATTCAAGTCAAAACTCCTATGTCGTTTTATTTTGCAATATATATCACAAAAAGGTTTTTTTCCCAATATTGTTCCCCTACTGTAATTTGTGGTTTTATACATTTACATAATAGTAACTGTCCTCCTCAATGCTGTCTTTCAGCTGATGGCTTGTCCCAGCTGCAGTCTGCCCTGTCCAGCACTCAACAGTTCCAGCAGATGTTTGACGAGCTTCGTGGCTGGTTAGACGGGCAGGCTGGGAATCACACATCTGGGGTTTCTGAAACCCTTCCTTGCCAACCTGATGCTCTAAAGACCCTTCTGGCCCAACAAGATGATCTCCAGCGAGCCATAGCACAACAGCGTGGATCGTATGAGCTCATCCAGGCCGAGGGGGCATCTCTACTGGCATCCCTTCCCGCTGGAGATGAGCGACTAGCTTTACAGACTCGACTAAACACCTTAAGGCAAGACTGGGAGGGCATGAACCAACAAACCTCTAATAAACATAGTCGGATAAAAGAGACGCTATCTCGTGCTGAGCTGTACCAACAACATCGCAATGAACTCTTACCTTGGGTTGCAGAATGTGAGGAAAGGGAGGCTGAGATCCATCCATCACTGGATCCCACCACTTTAGACGAGGCTTTGCAAAAGGCTAGACAGTTGAGTCTGGACTTGGATCGTCGTCGCCCGCTCTTGGATTCTCTGAACACAGCAGCAGATCAGCTGCTGGAACAGAGCTGCACTGGTGAAGAGGAAGTGAGGGATGAAAAAGCCCAGCTTAATCGCAGGATAGACGGTCTCTCTGAGCAACTACAGGGCCGTACGGCTCAGCTAGAAGAGCTGGGAAGCAGACTGAAGGAATTTGAAGATGGGAGACTGGCTGTGGAGAGAAGACTTGAGGCAGCCAAGCATCAGATTGAGGTTCAGGAGGCGCTTGGACCACAAGCTTGTAGCAACAAAAGCCTGGAGCGTCTGCGTAGCCAGCAGGAACTGTTAAACTCTGTACAGCCACAGGTGGTGTACCTGCGAAATCTGGCTCAGGGGCTGCTGCAGGATGCGCCTGAGATCTCCAGGACCGGCGAAGATGGAGGACAGAGGCTGCTGCAGCAGGCTTGTGATACGGAAAAAGATTTTGAAGAAGTCACTGAGAAGGTGAGAGAATCTGCACATGATCAGGAGCCTCTGGAATGTGTCAGGACTGAGGCGGTAGTTGGGATGTTATATATAACCTGATTTGTAGTTTGTCTGCACTCATGTCATGTCTGCTGAAATAAGACGTTCTAGATTTGTCTTGTTCATTTTAATAGCTTGTGTTCATGATTTGTAGTCAAAAATTTGAAGTATTTAAGATTGAAATATAAAGTTTGCATGGTTCTGTATTTCTATGCAGTGCATTTTAAACATTTCATTTAAAAAAATTGAAAAATATAGTTATGATATTAGTATATTTCTAAAAATGTGTTTCTGCTATTTTATAAGAAAGGATTATTATTCATTTTTAAATTGAGAAACCAAATATCACCAGAGACTTTATCAAAACCATTACTAAAACTTTGTTAGTACAGTTTTTCAGGAAAACCATGTCACTTCTTGAAGAATGTTGTAATTGATGACCCTTCATTTCTGCTCCATTTACCTGCATGTGTCCCATTTCTTTCCCCCACAGACAGAGCAATGTTGCACGTCCTTGGAGTCCCGGTTGCAAGGTGTGGGAGAGGTCCAGTCACGTGTTCGAGATGTTTTCTCCCGCCTGGCTGATTTGGACGATGAGTTGGACAGCCTTAGCCCTGTGGGGCGGGATGCTGACTCCTTGGCCTCACAGGCTGATGCTGTCAGGGGCTTCCTGACTCGACTCAATGCCCTCCGTGCCGAGCTGGACGGTCATGGTGGAGAATGCACGACTATGCTCCGTAGAGAGGGGAGCTCTCCTGATCTTCTGGCCATCAGGAGAGAGACCGAAGCCCTGAGCAGACAGGCAGGCAAGCTGGCAGAGCGGGGACAGAACCGTCTGGCACTCATAGAAACAGCAGAAGAGCGTGTGAAAGAGTTTTACGGCCGTCTAGCTGATCTACAAGGGTTGCTGGGACGAGCAGAGGAGGTGCTAAACACACAGGCTGTCGTGGGCACAGAAGTGGAGGTCATTAAACAGCAGCTTCAGGAATTCAAGGTAGGAAAGGATTTAGCAAACTGTATTTTTGTGTGCATTGTATTTATCATTTGCAATATCAGATTACTTTCTGTGCAAACCTCTGTTTGCTAACAGTGTTTATGTACCACGGGCACTTCTAAAGTTTTAGTCTTAGAGGGGTTCAGCCCTCCTACCTAAACATGTGCTCATTTGGCACAGTAATTATATCTTGTTTTTATGATATGTAAACAAGGTATAGCAAAGCTTATGTTGTGCATCATGTGGTTTACCCAAGTATGGCATGTTTCTGAATCAACCACCCTACTCCTGAATTCAGCCGACAATGATTTGCAGATGATGCAGGATGGTGCATTCGAGACATTGAAAACACTAGATTTAGAGCTGCTTGCTTATAAAAGAACACAGTGCTGCGCTTCACTTTGAAACACATTCTATATATTTATATCATAGTCACTGCCAGCATGATTTTAGTTGATTTTAAATTAATTGTGCAGTGCTTAGAGAGGTTTGCGAGAACATTTTCAAACAACATGCCACTTCATTATACACGCTCTCTGAAGTCTCGCCTCTTGAGTAGGCTTGTTAAAAAGAGAAATGCAAGGAAAATGTGTCGAGATTGCTGAGGGGTGAAAGCTCTCCCTCTTAATAAATCCTTTTTTACCAATATGTTCTTGCTGTTTTCTTCTCATCACATAATCTGTGATGGTGGCAAGAAAATAAGGAGAGACATGTCAGCTCTTACTCCTCCGAGTGGGCTGCTCGAGTTCACCTTTCCTCCCCTGACCGTCTGATGAAATGTCTGTATCTCTCTTACTCATACCTCTTGAGGGTGGTGAAAGAAAGGAGAGTGTGAGAATGAAGAGGTGTAGGTGGAAGTGGGAAGGAGTAAAGCTGAGGAAATGACGGATGTGGTGGGCGTCAGAGACCTCCAGGAGCAGGAGAGTGAATCAGTGCTGTAGAAAATATGCCTTGCTGAGACTGAATCATTCCTTCCTCTGCCATGTCTGATTGCTCAGCAACAACAGCATGACTAGTTTAAAAGACTTTGAGTGGTTCTTCAGGTAGTCCAGTGAACTTTAACAGAAAGTTTAAAGATTTTAAATGGCAATGAACATTTAGTACTTTTTGAGGTTTTTGGAATTTGGAAGGGTGAAATTCATGGTATTGCATTTCGCTGTTGAGTGCTGACATGGAGAGCGATGGACACTGAGCTAAATCTGATCGTAGAGCTAATCTGTGTCGGTCCACAGCCGCAGTGTCAATATGGGGGCATAAAAAGTGTAGGGTTCTGGTGTAAGAACTCTCTGTGCTGTAGTCCGTCCGCTTCCAGCTCTACCCTATTGTATATGTATGTTGTGTGTATTAGAATGGTTTCTTAAAAATGGTTGTGTGATTTCAGTTTTTTCATCACAGGCAGGGCCCGCCAAATGTGGGTGAATTTCAGATGTGGCGGGTAACACACACCCACTTGCCACTCTGGTAGCAATCATTTTTTATATAAATAATTTTTTTAATTTTTGAGGGTGCAAGTGAAAGATTTGAATTTTACTTTCAACTAATCCGATTAAAACATCTAACTGCACCTGTGATAATGGTTCTGATTTTATTTTATTCTGATTTTATTCAGTGCGTGTAAACGGCGATTGATAGGAGAATGAGGCTATGCAGTTTGTCTATGTGAGAGAATCTCATGGAGAAGTCAAAATAAATGTTTGTTTTTAGATTTATAACATACAGCCTAGTTCAGCAACATGACGCGACCAAGAAAGGGACGTTAGTTTAAAAAAAATGAATGCAAATATTGAAAGGATTTTTGACTTTTTGCTCCGTTTTGAAATTTGAGTTTGAAATCACATCATATGATGACCCCTTTAAAATATATTACAGTAGAAAATGAGTTTTAAAAGCATTTGATGTAACACATGCAGTTTTGTTTTTCATGCAGTTTTCATCTTTCAAAAACAAAACAAAAAAAATCTTGCTCACCCCAACTTTTTCAACTGTAGCATAGCTAGTGACTGGAAAATTAAATGAAAAAACCAACTACTAAGTTTTAATCATCCACGCAGGCAGGGTTATTCAAATATGAATTATGCATACCCAAATATGGATTATGGACAATATATCGGTCTGTAATTAGTTAAATGTTTTATTTTTAATGAAATGTCCTTGATTTGTCTTTGTTATGAATTACTTTGTAGAAACTTGGATCACTGAAGAAGTCAAAAATGTTTTCTTTTTGTCTTTTTGTCTTTTCCTCACGCTTTTTCCATTTTTGAGTATTTCTGCTTTTCTACTCCTCGTCTACCCACTTGCATGTCTCATACCTTCACTCCTACCTCATCTCATCATAGCTGTAGCAGTCTGATAAAGCTCTCTTTTTTAAATCTTTAACGATATGGTTTGAATGCACACCAGCACTCACCATTCCCTTTTCTGCTTTTCATTTTGATATAAATAAAAGCAGGTTGTTTAGATGTGTTTCAGAGCACAGGCAGACAGCGAGAGGGCCAGAAAAGGGAATGAATAGAGAACGGAAGACGACGTAGCTGAATAAGAAGTGGGTTGTCAGTATGGTCTGCAATAAAGCTGATGTGGATGTCTAATCAATACAAGAGTGAAGTAGGGTTAAAGAATTAAGTCAATGCCAAAACAAAGTTGTAAATTCAAAATATGAAGTACTGCTGGCTTTAAAACTCATGTTACGTATTGATGGGAAACACTTTTCTAAGATCTAAGTTAATAGATTTTTCTGTACATCAGAAAATATCACTTTAAAAAATAATAAAGAGCAGATGCGTAATTTGTTTTATAATCTATGTTGTGTCTTTCTAAATGTTCAGTCTGACTCAGTCAATCAGCAGTTGGCATGATAACAAAGAAAGGCAATGGAAAATGAATCGTCTTGTGGCCTTGAAGATCTCAAAATAAAGGCAACCACATATCTCCAATGCACGAAGACAATAAGAAGAAAAAGAAACTAAAAACACAAAAATACTATTTTTATAGCTCTCGTTATTTTTATACAAGTAAATACAAATGTCATTTTAAAATTAACTATTTATTTCAAAATGTATGTCAATTTAAAAAATTTTTCATTAAAGCAGAGTACTGAGAAAAAATATAAAATGTGGACTTTTGAACCCCACTGTATGCATTTGCTGTCTATAGGTTATTTTTAGGAAACAGCAGAGTGAGACTCGTCCATTACAAAGAGAAAGAAGAGAGAAAGACGGTCAGTTCAGAAAGACATCTTTGGTATTCATCCAACTTGGCTGCCAGCGTTCGTCAATTTTCCATCTTCTCTGCCCCATTTCTCTCCTTTCGTCTACCACTTTGTAATGAAACATTGTAAGATAAATTCCCGTTCGTCTGCCACAAAATAGTCTGCTCTCATTTTCGCCTCTCCATGCAAGCCAGACTCCATTTCAAAGACACCAAATCCGAAATGATGTCATTGCTCAAAGGGGCGGAGAGGGGAGGGCGGTCCTGTGTGTGTGTGTGTCTGAGAGGTTTTTTTGTTGTGTAAGCTCCGTCGGGGCAGCTGCGGGGGGCATGGGGTATTAAGAGAAGGTGTCAGATTAGTCAGTATCATTGTTTAGCTTCTTAACAATGAGCGTATTGAGATGTCGTGGACATCGACTGGAGAGAAACAGGGAAACTTGTCGCACTTGTGACTTTATTGTGAAATGTCGTCCGGCGCTTCCTGTCTGGATGTGTTCTCATATTTAGCAGCCGGTCGGCGTGTGCTATAGGGTGATATGTAGACACAGAAGGTGTGTTTGTATGTTGTGGGAGTGTGCCCGCAGGTCCGTGTATGAGAATGTTTCTAATTCCAGTCCATGTGGAGCGTCCGGCATCCCAGCTGTCTCCCCACCCTGGACCCCGCAAACACACTGACACTCGTTCACATAAGCAGGGTGTGGTTGCCCCCTCTCCCTAAATTCCTGTCCCTTATGTACCCTTGTGCTCTCCCATGTCGCCCGGTCCCAGAGCAGCTGAAGCTTGAGCCGATGTGGCGGGATGAAGTGCTAGACTGGAGTAAAATGAGGGCCCTCTGTCCAACTGGGAATTCCTTCACAGGGCTGTTGGGATGAGGGAATGGCTTCTAAATCACATCAGGTTGTCCACACTGTCCTCACCCTCGCCGCTTATATCTTCACTCCCTTTACTCTTTCCATCTCTCCCTCAGCCCTGCCGGTTTGTCTATTTTTATCAGCCTCTTTTTACGTAGTTTGTGATCACAGCTTTTCCTCCACAAAAACAACTGTGCCGCAGACTATGTCATGACCTTCCCTACCCCCACCCAAACCTTGGGGGTTTCCCTCTAACATCATCAATCATGTGGCCTCACGGTCACATGAAGAGGATTAGCGCTGATTGTTTATTTTTTTGAAGAATTAATTTATCACTCTAGCAATAAGTTAATGCAAATTCTTGCGTTGAAGTTCTGTGTTTTAACAAATAAAAATAATCGTTTGAATTTGTGCAAACAAATGCAAAATAGTAGTTAGATAAATGGGCTGCAACAATTATTTTAATAATCATTTAATCTAATGAATATTACAATGATTAATCGATTAACCGTTGATTATTTCACAGATTAGTCAATTGGCTTTGTTTTTTCTTATTCAGCTTTTACAGTTACTACTGTAAAAAAAAAAAAAAAAAAAAAAAGAGTTACAAACATTCCAACTCATTAATAAAATAAGACAATCACTTCAGCTTTTAAAAATTATAATAGAATTAAACAATTATATTACTATCATACAATTACCAGAGTTGGGTATAACGCGTTACTGTAATCTAATGACTTTCCTGGTAACGCAGTAATATAATGCATTAGATTTTAAATATATGTAATTTGATTACAGTTACTTAAATAACATTATAGTTTGGAAAAAGTTCAACAAGTGAATGTGCGTAAGTTAATGTCACAACAACACGAATATAAGTAAAAATAAATGACTCCTCAGAATGAGATCATTCACTACATTAAGCAGATTTTTATGTTTAAGTATTTCCGTGCCATCTCCATGATCTTTAAATTCATTCTAGTGTTACTTCTATTTTTTGCAGAGTTTCCACCACAAAGTGAAATGACTGTAAATGTACTTTTTCTGTCAGTCTGCTCATTTCCAGTTTATTTTTTTTTTTTTAGTAAGGGGTTGATTAAATTAGAATAACATGGTTAGTCTAATCTGATGACTAAATTTCTCTAAAGTGACCCTGTTCTACACACTAGCATTCGGGTGTATGTGCACATGCGTGTGTTATATCATGCTCTAGCTGTTCCCATTGCCTCGTATTGTTTCAGCTGTTATGCATTACTGTGGCATTCCATAGATTTGCCCACTTTTCCTTTCAGTTACTTTCAATTAGCTCACTAACAGAAATAAATAGGAACTTTATGTAAATAGGGTGACCCCATTGACATTTGTAAATAATTACCAAGATAATAATCAGTGCAGTGCCTGGCTGTGGGAACAAGAGGTTGCTAATGCAGATATTTATTGTATTATATTTAATTCTACATGTTATTTTTTTTTACAGAATAACAAATCGTTTTAATAATCTAAAAATAATAACTAAATGTGAAACTAAAGGTTAAGGCTGTAAATGTGTTTAAAACCTATTTTATTGCTTTAATTTAGTGGCCAGGTCAGACTCCTTTCTCATTATTAGGAGAGGTGTTTGTATTCCTGTCTCTGCTCCGTATGTCTTTGTGTCTGTGGTGGTGAGAGAGAACAATGCACACATTGAGTCATTCAGGTAAAGCCTGGTGGTTAATTATAAATCTACTGCTGAGATAGAGAAAATGAGACATGCTACCTAGTAACCAGTGTGGCAAAGGGAACGAGAGAAGAGGGGGGTAGATGAACCACCAAAACAAACAGATGAGGCTTTCAGTACCTTTTACTTTTAGCGCAATCAGGCAGGGAGAAAGAAAGAGTAAGTAAGAGTGGGTAAGCGACAAAGAAAAAAATATAGATCAACAGGTGCTCTGCTAAGGCAACAAATAGCCCTCTAAAGTCAATAATGTTCTCAGGCCTCGTGCTTGTTTTGCTGAGTGACAGGCAGTCTTTAAATGGTGGCCATTTTAGCCACAAAGCACTAGTCGCACTTTACCTATGCCAGTCAGTTCACTTCCAACAACAGTCTCTTTAGGGGATTTTGGGCCTTTGAACCCCTCCCTCTTCCTGTCTGAGTCAAGACTGTGACTCTTTAACCAGGCGTGACTGGCCAAATGACCAGTCACTGGAAGAATGAGGAAAAGTAGAGTGGGGGATGCACCAGTCAAGCAGTCATGAATCTAATTGGTATCAGGAAGTGTGAACGTTTAGATGAATTACTCAGGTTTCGATACGTCAATCTCTTGTTTAGTTTTATTTTGTGTACAAATGTATTTGGCATTACTGTTTATTGTTCACTTGTGTCTGGGATGCACGCGTCTCGTTTTAAATAAGACAAGTAATACTGCTCACTGAAACCTAGTTTGATATGGGTCGAGGGAGAGAGCACAAGCACCAGCAAAATGGACAACAAACCTCTTTTGTTCTTGTAGGGAGGTTTGTGTTGGAAGCGGCCATGACAGCTGCAACCCAACTGACACAGAGGGGGAAAGAGTTTATAAGAAAGACAGAGTATTTAGCTTGCTTGACATGCAGGCCACGAGGAGCGTGGAGGTTCAGAGCAACAGTTAGATCACTGAGGACGAACAAGCCCCTCCCCCTTTTCATGCGTGAGTGTGTGCATTTTTCTGCATGCATTTGTGCTTCTTGGACTGAGTGCTAGAAAGAATGGGCAGACATGCGTTTAGTGTTTATTTTCTGCTGGAACCTCTTAAAGGGATAGTTCGGAATTTACTCTTCATTTACTAGCCCTTATTGAGATCCCAAACCCATCTGACTTTCTTTTTTGCCACAGAGCACAAAGGAATATTTTCCTTGTAATTACAATGAATGGGGTTTGAAGCCTTTCAGCAGGGACTTTTAAGCTATTTCACATCTTTTGAAATCATATAATTTCTTTAAAAATGATTTTTTATAATAAAAAAATGTTTTTCGGTTTGTCTTAATAAAGCTCATTGCATAAGTAGTAATGTACAACATGTCTGTGAATAATGATTTATATATATTAGTCTGTTTGTCACACAAGGATATTGTATAACTTCAGAAGGTTAAGAGCATAGCACACAATTTGAACTGGCCTTTTTAGTATGTGCTTTTCCATCCTTTTTGAAATGTAATTGTATGAAAAAAGCCTGGAAAAAAAAAATTTTCCTTTTATGTTGCACTGAAGAAAACCATGCAGGTTTGGAATGCCAAGAAGAAAAAACTATGAAAAAAAGATAGACAGATTGTGATCTGTGCAGTACAACAATGAAAAATAGGTGTTTGGCACATATAAATATTAAAAGCTCAGACTTTTGTGTTGGTTTGTCGGTGGACACTTTTAAGCGGAATGCTCATTCATTTTCATGTTACGTTATCCTAAAGCCCCTCATCAGAGGCCCCAGCCCCCCCTTATGGTCTCTCCTGACAGGATTGTGTTACAGAAGAGTAGCAGACGGGAATGCACAAGTGGGGTGTTTGAATATGGCAGACTTTTGTATGTCCTCCTGTATTGTTTTGCTTTTACAGAGGGCCTATCAGGAGGGAGGGAGGGGACAGAACAGTAAATGTGTGGAGAATGTGTGCAGGGGATTTTTGCTTCCACGTATGGCAGTTTATTTGAGGGGGTAAAGAAAGCCAGCCGTTATTTCTTTAATTCCCTCTCAGAAGCTCCCTCCTCTTTCAGTATGACCACTCCCACTTTAGTTATCATTTTCACACTCACTTTTCCTGTCTGTCTGTCTATTGTGATTTTGAGTTTGTGCTTTGCCTCAGGCATTTGGTCTATTTGAGTGGGACTATTTATCCCAGCTGATTCAGGTTTAGATTACAGCAAAGTCATGAATATTACAAATACAAAATAAAAATGAGCTGTATCAGTCACACAGATGACTCACTGAAGCACACTGAACACAAAAACTCTTACTGTAGCCTCTATTTTTTAATAGTATTTTGCATTTAAAAAGATGGTTTATATAGTGCTTAGTATGCAATAAACCCGTTATCCCGTTATCCAGTGATTCTGCAGAAACACGTCAGATCCCCAGATTGGTCACTCCCACTGACTCCATGGTCCCTCCTTCCACACACTTTATCTTGGGCTCACTCCTCTAGCCTTGTCTCGTGTGTTTTTTTGGAAGGGGAAAGCATGATTGGACCACTTCCTGTGTTTTAATACCATAGCAGGAAACAGAACAAACGGAGCTGGATTCAAACAAAAACAGAGAGAGAGAGAGAGAGAGAGAGAGAGAGAGAGAGAGAGAGAGAGAGGGAGAGAGAGCAAGAGAAAAAAGAGAGCTGAGAGTGTGTGAGAGAAAGGGGGAGTGAACGAGGAAAACTGGGAGATTTTTTTAGCAGCTGCAAACCATTTCAGCTGTGTAGTGGCTTTAGAACAGACGCAGAGAAAAGAGTGTGTGAGAAAGAAAGTCTGCACAAGAAGAAATCAGAGAAAAGAAGAGCAAAGAGCTTGCGTGGAGCCTTGCTGAGCTCTTGTGTTTGGAATACTGAAAGAAGAAAATAAGGGAAGAGGGAGCGTGTCCGGGGATTGTCTGGAAATCACAGTGCCTGAAGTGCAAGGCAGCACTTGGAATGAAGCTCTGTCTGGGTCTCTGCCTTCTGGATACAGTCCCCTGACTCTCTACTCTTTCCCCGGCTGCACCGGACTCGTTGGATCTCCATACCCTCAACCTTTCTGGACACAGATAGCCTTTGGACCCTTGGATTTTCCCCCAAGCTCTGGATGAAAGGATTCCCTAAAAGATTTTTTTCTTTTTTCATGTTCAAAGAATTTTTTACTTTTAATGTGAAATGAACATGTCACAAAGAGTGTTGGATTTCATTGATTTCAATCCCTCGTGCTCTGTCTGCTGAAGAGGACTAGATAAAAGAGGAGGATGAGGTATTTCAGGCACAGATGGCTTCTCTTCCTGACATGCTCTATTAATGCTTCATTATAGGATTAAAAAGAGGAAGCAGAAATTGATAAAGGATAGACGACTGGAACACTGTTAGGTCTGTCTGAAGCGTGAGTTCGTTATGGTTTTTATGACTGTTTCTTTAAATATTCTTTAGTGTTAGCAAGTAAGTTTACGGCGTTTTTTTTTTTTTTTTTTTTTTTTTATTTTTTGGGTTTTTGTCAAGATGCCTTGTTTTTGGAAATACATCCAAGGAATTATGGCTACAACATTATGTACATAGAAGAAAAAGGGAGATGAGAGACAAAATCTCTTGACTGACACTTTTTGTTTTTCTTTGCTGAACTCAGTTTTATGTAACAGAGTGTGGAGTTCTCACCTTAAAAGGAGCCTCATACAGCTTTGGCTGCTGCTCTTGGAGATGGTGAAAGTAGCTGAAGCCCTGCTTTGATTTTTCCTGTTGTGGCAGCGGGAAGGAGAGTCAAGAGGAAGCAGCACTAAGGAAGGAAAGGATTTTGGATTTTGCCCTTGTTTTGAGGGTTTAGGACTCAGCGGTTCATAAAGGAAACAAAGGAATATTGTCCATGAGGGATGCTATTATCCTGTTATGGATTTTCGGATTCAGACACTTATCAGCCTTTTCATATATTTTTATTAATTGATATGTTACTTCAAAGATTTGTCTATGCGGAAAAGACACGTGCAGATGCCGCCATGTAGCTCTGAAACGAGGGTTTGTACCTTTTCTTACGCGGATATTTATGCTGGATGTTAAGCATCGTAATACATTGTATACTGAGAATTCAGTGCATGACCATGTATGCCTTTATAGCAAAACTCATGGGTAAGCTATCAGAGTAGTCCAGAGCCTCACTATTTCTCACAGCAGGCTTTGTTTGTGGAATAGTAACCATCCCATCTCAGCCCCTTGAGGGCGCTGTGTTTTGGGATGGGAAAACCTCTGAGCCGCCCGGACTGCTTGCGGCAGAACCCCAGGTGCCTTGGGAAGGGCGATGATGAGGAGGCATATATTGAGGACTGCTATGTACCCCAGCGCTCAATTTACGACACTATGCGCATCAATGAGCAGATTGATCAAGGATCAAAGCTCAGCCAGCCTTCTCGCAGCACTCTGGGCTCAGGGGGCGGTGAGGGGAGTACGCTGTCCAGCAATGGGACACTGGGAGCCGACATAGGTGGAGTATTTGTTCCACGTGGAGGGCCTGCAGATGCAGGTGTAAAAAGGCTGGATGAAAGAGTTATTTTTGATGCTCTGAAACTCACCGGTGACGCTCAGAGTATGTCACCTGTCGGAGGAGTCGGCTCTGCAGTGGTCATTCCTGCATCAAATTCAGCTGCTGTTGGGGCAGCTGTTGTGACCAAAAGGCGGCACCAGGGCAATGACAAGAAGGATAATCCAAATCGGCGCTCCTGGAAAGCTTTCATGCCTCCTACTTATCCAGAGTTTGCAGAACGTTTAGAGCTTTCACCTGGAGAGAGTGGAGAGAAGCGTCTGTCTGGGGCTGGGATCCCAGTCTCTCCTCTCCATACTGTACCATCTTTACTAGCCTCTTCTGTTCCTTCTACATCATCGACACCATTGGCACCACCTTTTTCACCTTCCCCTGCCTCATCTGGATGTCTTCAAACCTCTCAAACTCCACCTGTCTCCAGCTCTCCATCTTTCACTCCCACAGTTAGCCCTGTTCCTTCCCATCTTCCTCATCTGCTCAAACAAAAACAGCCCCTCCAGCTGCACTCTCACAAACTGGCTACTACTCTGTCTTCTCCTTCGAAAGAACAATCACCCTCAGAGACTACTACTTTTGCTCATTCAGACTCTCCACAACCTAGTCCTAGTATCTCCCAGCCTGAGAGAAAGAGAGGCGAGCAGACCAAACAAACTCAAGCCCCAATGTGTATTAGAAGTATATCTGAAGAACCACCACAAAACTGGGATACTATTGCAGCTAAAACTTCTGATAATGAGCGAGACTCACCCCTACTGGAACATGACCAAGACACTACTCCGCTAATACCCCCAAAACCGGTATTTTGTCCTCCCACTAAAGCCCGTACCTGGCCCCGTAGTATTAGGGGTAGTAAAAGGTCACTGGGGCATGGGAGGATTCTTCCTATCCTGCCCCCACTGCCCCCCGTACTTGGTGAGGAGAGTGATGAGGAATCTTTGTATCTTCTGGATCCTCCATCACCTTTCCTGCAGGAAGGAGAGGGACTTAATTATGGTGGCTTGCCCCTGTCTCCGTGTATCAGTCAAGAAGGTGGTGAGGAAGGTTTATTGGGCTGGCTTCCTCCTACTGGTGGGTTACGAGAAAAGACCGCCTCAGAACTTTGCTTTGAAGAAGATGAACGCAGAATTTTAGAGGAGTTGGAGGAGGAAGATGAGATGAATACGGAGCAAGAAAAGAAAGAAGAGGATGAGAGACTACAGATGGAGGAGAGAAACTGGCAAGCGGTATTGAAACTGGAGAGCAGTGAAACAAGTGGTTTATCTTGGGAGGTAGAAGAGGAAGAATCGCAGTTACAGGACTGGGAGACACAACAACTTGCATCCTCAGGCCACTGGCCGCTTTTGATGCCACCTGTAGGTTTTGGAGGATCAGAGGCTCCCAGTGCTTCCCCCTGCCCCAGTTCAGAGGCAGGTTCAGATGAACTCTTTCTTGAGTTGGAAAGACAATGTTTAGAAGAGGACACAAGCAAATCAACTGTTTCTGAGCAGAGGGATATTTCTCATACTTCTGAATACTTGGATACCTTTGACAACCTTCTTGTGGTGAAAATGGATCAAGTTGATGCCAAACATGAATGTGACATCAAAGAGCTGTATGATGAAGATGTCACAGATCATGTAGTGCAGACAGATTCGACTGAGCAACGTGAAACACAAATGAACCCGAACTTTACAGAAAGTATGCAAAGCTGTTTTTCAGTCAAAGATATTGACCAAAGCCCAGACCAACTGCAAATTTGTCTTCCCTGTAATAGTGAGAGTGATAATCATGATCAGGACGATTATACTTCATACATAGTTGATGCAGATGCTTTAGATTCTGAATCCAGTGGCATTCAAACCTCACACCAAGATGGAACTGTGCCATCTGATGCATTTCAAACTGTGAGCTATGAGCAACCAGAGAGTGATTCAGATTTAGGCAGTGGAGCTTCATCAGATCATGAGCAGCAAGAGAATGAGAAGGTAATGAAACAAGATGAGACATCTGACATTCATGTCTCCTTACAGCATGGACATCCCCCCTTAGAGAATTTGAATTCACATGCTGAATGTAATGTGAATCTCAGCATCTTTATGACTGATTTAGAAGGCATGGAAATCGAGGACAGCATTCAACAGTCCCCAGAGTGCTCTGTGTTGGAAGATGAGGCAGAAAGGGAAGTTATGAACAGTCACAATGAGACTGTTTCTCATGAGGATGCAGTTTCCTCTGAGCCTGCTCTAGTAACTATGGAAATGACCTCTGACCAAGAGGGAGCTTCTTCAAAATCAGAGAAAAAAGAAGAGATTTCAATCTCTGTGGAAGTATTTGTTCAAGAGGAGTTGTCTTCACATGAGTGGGAAGTAACAAAGGCTGTTCAGGGAACCACAAGTACACCAAATTCAAGTAACTCATATCCCCAGTTAGACTCACCGAATATCAGTATTGAATCTGCTCCACCTTCCCCTCTGCCCCTGTCAACCACTAAACATGAGTCCAGAACAGCAGGACTTGATAGCAAAGATGCTGATGCTTTTGTTGCAACAGATAGTTTTGTTTATTTAGCTGTGGCTATGCCACCTCAGTATCCTCAGGATTGCCCATCATCTCCATCAGTGGAATCAGCCCCTCCGAGTCCCCTCCCAAAATGCTTCTCTGAGCCAGAGGAACGGGCATTTCTCTCCTCCGATAGTTTTGTTTACCTGGCAGCCCCTGAGCGGCTTGTGTTTGATGGGGGCTCTGCTTGTGAAGACTGTCAGGATTTGGACTCTGAGTCAGAGGAGACCCGATCAGGTGTTGATTTTGTACTTGGATCAATGACTGGAGATAGCGAATGGGACTCTGATGGATCAGGCTTAGACCCTGTGCACCAACGGAGAGACCAGTGGGAGCAACTAGAGCCAGGTCTTTTACATTGCCTTTTTAACGAGGGAGAAAATGAGGCAAGCTCTCTGGAGGCTGTGGAATCACATGACAATGACTGTAAGGACACCTGTGAAACAAGTTTTGTGGAAGAGATCTCACCACTAAAACATGACCTTGATTTGGTCACAAAGGTAACAAAAAAAAATCCTTTGAAATTTATTGTTTATGGTGGACAGTGCAAATATAACTCAGTTTATAGATTCATTCAGTATATAGGTTGAGTTTTCTAAACCAGATTTCCCCTCAGATTTGTTTTTAAGTGCTCCTTCACCTGAAATAGTTTGAGATACACTGATTTAATCTACAATATCTTAAGAAACAATAAATATCAGATCAAATTAGCATAGAATCAACTTTGTGTTGCTGCCCGTAATCATGTCAAGAGAAAATGTTCATTTTCCTAGTGAAAGTGCTGCTGAATTTTTGTGCTGTCTAGAGAATAAACACTTTTAGTGCTATTTTGCACTACAAAGGTGCAGAATATTATCTGATCAAAGTACTAGTGAATGGGTTAATCTTGAAGCATATTTTAGCATTGATCCTTCCAGGTGTTAAGAGGTTGTTTGTGTTTAGATTGAAGAGATATGTGTGTTTTTGCTCATGAAGATTCAAGCAGTCTTCTTTTGAATATCTTTGTTAAACCATTTTTGTAAATGTTAATGCACATAATAACTATAGTCTGGAATGATTCCAGGTGTCTTTATAGGTAGAAAATATTGAGTGCATGCTATTTTTGTGTATCCTGGGATTGTTTGTCTATTGCAGTGATCAGCACATGAACTCAAACATGCTCTCCGGGTTGAAAAGCATGGTTACTCCAAAGTCGTCCAACCCTAGTGAACGTTTGTGTGTTTGGTTACAGGCAAATGAATTTGTGCACACATTTGCCTGGGTTTGCTTTTTCTGCCTGTTTGAGCACTGCTTTGTCTAAGTGAGCACATTGTGTGTGTGTGTGTGTGTGTGTGTGTGTGTGTGTGTGTGTGTGTGTGTGTGTGTGTGTGTGTGTGTGTGTGTGTGTGTGTGTGTGTGTGTTCGAAAGAGATTTAGGAGTCAAAAAACAGACAGGAATGTTTTTTTGTAAATACATGTTAGATTTCTTGACTAATATGAGTGTGTGCTTGACATTCTCTCTCAGCTGCCGTGACAAGGCCCTGTGTCTGCTCTGTTTCACACTGACAGTGGCGGGTGGCCGAGAGACTGCCTGTTAGTTCTTAAGCCCACTGGATAGTTATTTCTTTACTTTCTCTATCAGTCTGACTGGTCATCCATGTCTCATTTGACCCTCAGCCGTAGTCAAATCTGCCTTTCTGTATGGTCACTCTCAAAGCTCCCTGTCCCATCAGATGTAATCAAATGCAGAAACCCTGTCAGGCTGGATTTGGGGAGAGAGGATTATCAGATAGCAAATGATATTTAAACTCAATTGGGACTGAAGAATTAAAAGAGCAGAACAAAATGACTGATTTGAAAGGTGGCTGTCGTCCAGTGTTAAACAAACTTCAAATTTCATCTCATATCAAATCCCCCTCCTGCAGTCTGATGGTACTGCAGTTGAGATAAGGAAGTGAGAAATAAACATCAGCCTCTATAAGAGTAGACACAATTGCCAGTAATACACAAACACTGTATGAAGTTGTCAGAAATGTAAATAGATGATAAGGGCATGTCAGTCCTATCAGAGCAAGGCCAGACTATCACCCCTATAATGCTGAAAGCCGAGGGAGTCAACCACAGCCCTCGGGAAAGATCTTTGTAATCTTTTGGAGCAGCTCTCCGTTACGGGCCGTCTCCAGTGAAATTGCACACTTGCAATGGAGGCTGATTTAGAGGGCAATGTTAGAAGATTTTGCAACAGCTTGAACATGAATGAACAAAGAGTCTCTATGGCAGAACACCTGGTAGTACTCAAAATAAGAGCTGCATGAGGCATCTGAAGAAATTTCTGACGTAACATGAAACCCACAATCATTTTCGAGTCTGTCCAGGGTAGAGTTTTAGAGACTGTCAGGTGAACAGACACGCCAAATAATATGCGCACAGTGGAAAGGAAAGAGCAATCAGGGAGGGAGTGAGCACTGATGTTATGGCGTATGGTAACAACGGGTATATTTGATTGTTTGGATAGTGATGCCAGTGAAAGACAGCATGCGGGAAACACCTGTGATAAAAGACTGTTGCAAACAAAAGAATCCTCTTGAACAAACCCTGCAGCCCTGTCGGCACAACGACAGCCATAACAAAGCAGTCACATATGCTGCAAATTCATTGACTTTGTTTTGAAGATCATTTGCTCAGTATTTATTAATGGTACCTTATGAATTATGTCCATGTTAGAACATTTACGTCAGATAAAATGAAGTCATCTGAAGTCATTTGAAAAGGAAGCAGAGATAAAGACAAGGAACTGCGAGGCCAGAGAAAAACAGGAGGTGAAAGCAAAGACAGGAAGAGTAGGACTGCAGAGAGAGTTTTGGAAAGTGTCTGTAGAACAAGATTTTTGCTAATAGCTATGCTTTTATGGATTTTGAAAGGAATCACATTTCTCCAGAAATTTGACATCTAATGTGTCATCCACTTGTCCCTCAAGACAAGATAGACTATTTTTTTGCTGGGTTTTATACATTTATAGCCTTAAGAGGAAATTTCATGCCTTGGTTGTGTCTATGCTATATTTGACAAACATGACAAAAAAAAACACCTTAAAGTTTCCATTAAATAATTCCCAAAGTGTAGACCACTTTATGTCTAGCAATGTAACATGCATGTTTAAATGAAATTTCAAATGCAGTACCAGATAAAAGACACTTCAATTCATAGTTCATAGTAATAATAGTACAAAATAGTAATAGCAAACATCCAACTTATGAAATAATGTAAATGGAATTATTGGAAATATGCAGTAACCAAATGGTGTTTTCCAAATTGTTGCATTCTGAGTCATTCATAAAACTTAACTGTTTTGGATTAAATTCATACATAAGCACAACTTCTCAAGTCTCAAAAGGCCTTTAGTATAATTCAAAACATTAATTTTGGTGTGTCCAAACTTTTTACTGGTACTTTTAATTTAGTCTGATTAATTAATTTTTTTTTTTGCCTTTCATTTCATGAAAATAATTTTCTTTGTGCTTTCAGATACAGAACAAGGTTTAGAAAGCTCAGCAAAAATCAGCACACAGTGTGGGGGATATAGCCTAGCCAGCTATTATAATATTTGCTTTACTGAAATCTGGGCATACCCGCTTAGGCAGTATAGAGTTGTGGTTTAAAGCGAGAGAAACAAAAGACTCCAATGGCAGTGATGTTGTGGGTTGGCGGTAGAATGGAATACTGCCAGTAGCTAAAAGTGATCTGTGGAGGTTTGAATGAGAAAAGAGTTTAAAGTTTGGTGACAAAAGAAACAGAGAATGCTGGAGAGATACGTGTGAAGAGGTCGCTCGTGTGTGTGTGTGTGTGTGTGTGACTGGCCTGCTGGCCAGATTGGTCGAGAGCGTTTGAGTGGAATGACAGGCATCCTAGATATTTTCCAGAGGCCTGCATTACAAGAGTCAAATGCTCTCTGAGAGAATGAGTAAAGAGGAGAGATTCTTGTTTGCACTGACCTCTTTATATTGTATGGATATGTATAGCTACGTCTTAATGCATGTGGATGTGAGCGTCACACTAAATTTTCTCTCTTCTTTTTGTGAATTGTTGGTCGTGGCATATATAATATAGATATATAATTGTCTATGAAATAAATAGCAGCTTTCCCTTTCAGTTGGCCATACAAGTTGTGCCCCAGATGCAGATGAATGGTGTTATTTCTGTGCTGGTGGGTGAAAAGTGACACATGTGATGAATGATCAGGATTAAAAATGCGAAATGGCTCCAAGTATACACACCGAGGATAAGGAGGAGGAGGAGGCCTAGATGATGGATTCAGGATAAAGTTGGACAGGATATAGAGAGACAAAAGGGGACCAAACATTCATTTAGTTGCATAGACACGTACATTCTCACAGTCTCATATACTGTCGACAAGAGGGTGGAGCAGGTTGAAGCTGTGGTTCATT
The DNA here is from genome assembly GCF_018831695.1 of Puntigrus tetrazona. Lineage (NCBI taxonomy): Eukaryota > Metazoa > Chordata > Actinopteri > Cypriniformes > Cyprinidae > Puntigrus > Puntigrus tetrazona. The sequence continues at coordinate 10,452,139 of NC_056717.1, read as the reverse complement.
GTTTTGAGGCCGACAGACATCCTGTTTCAAGCAGGAATGAAGCCCCTCGCCACAAGACAGCTGCAAACAAACGAACACACACTCACATGCAGTGGATTTAGGATTTCCCTTTGCTTTATAGATGATTACCTTAAGGTTCAGTTTAATCTTTAAAAACTAATAATTCAGTTAGACTGTAAAAATGTTATTATTTATTTTGAAATGGAATCAGCTACTTTATAGTTGTATATAACTTGTTGTATATAACTTTAACTTCATTCTTCATTTATCGCAGTAACTCTTCAGACAAAATGTGATTTCTATATGCACCTTAAACTTTAACAGCGTCTGTAAAAATGAAAATAAATATGGCCTTATTGGTACAGAATAGAAATATTTGTAATATTTGTCCATCCCTAGTGTTGACAGGAGTAAAATTGTATAACCCCCTGTAATCCAACCAATTCCAAGTTGTTGCATTAAAGTGCTTTTCCTGTTTTAACATTTTGTTTCTTTGAGATAAGTGACATCATCAAATTAAAATTGATTTTACGTTGACATTGGTAACTGCTGGTCATGGCATTGGTTAGGAGTATTTGGCAACCTGTGTGAGGTGAACCACTGTGTTGGATATTCTGTCAGAGCTGTAGTGTTGGGCTGTTGAAGAAATAGAGCTGTACAGTGTTGCTGCCAAGGCGTTGTATTTAATTTCAGTCAATGTGTAGGGGCTGAAAACCGATTTATGAATGGCTATGCCACCGTTATCATGTTGTTGTATTTGCACAGCCTTGACCTGTTTAGACACATTCTATCATATCACGTTCAGTAGCAGAGCAAGTGTCCAGTAATATACTCAAGTCATTTGTTCTCTTTTTTTTGTTCACTCTTTAGGCCGTAGAAAGGGAACAGATAGACAGCATTCAGCCCAAACTGCAACATGTCAACGCTGTGGGTCAAGGTCTTATCCAGAGCGCAGCTAAACACACTGACACTCAGGCCCTGGAACATGACTTGGAGACCACCAACCTTCACTGGAACTCCCTCAACAAGAGGGTAAACTTGCCTCCGTTTTTAGCCTTTTTTAATTGACTGATAGAAGCGGATTAATATATCTAATTTTTTCACATTTACAGGTTGCTGAAAGAATCGCACAACTTCAGGAGGCCCTGTTACATTGTGGGAAGTTCCAAGATGCTCTGGAGCCACTCTTGAGCTGGCTGAGTGACACAGAGGAGCTCATAGCCAATCAAAAACCTCCGTCTGCTGAGTACCGTGTAGTGAAAGCACAAATTCAGGAGCAGAAGGTTAGATTTTTAGCAATTTTTAATGTAATCTGTTTTTAAAATACACTAACATTGTTATATTATATTCCAATTTTGGAAATTATCTGTTTTGTGACAAATGGTTTAAAAGGAACTTTAGATAAGAAAAATAATAATACTAATAATTAATTGAGGTTCCATATTATTCTTAGCTGCTGCAGAGGTTGCTTGATGACCGCCGTGGAACGGTTGAGATGATCAGGGCAGAAGGAGAGCGTATCGCTGCTACAGCCGAGACACAAGATAGAGACAAAATCCAGAAACAACTTGAGAGCCTAGGAGAGAGATGGACAAATCTGCTGGAAAAGGCCAGCGCCAGGTAAACTCCATAATCAGAGCAATATGGACACCCAGACACAGCCATAAAATCTCTTAATCGAATCTCTTACTCAGAACTCAATCACTTGGTTGCTTTACAAGGCCATAAAAACAGAGTAGTCATAAGAATATAACACAGATTTCCTCCTGACCTCATGTCCTCAGGCAGCGACAGCTAGAGGAGCTGCAGGTGTTGGCGCTGCAGTTTCACGAGGCAGTGGAGCCGCTTGGTGAGTGGTTGAGTGCAACAGAGAGACGCCTGAGCTCCGCTGAGCCAATGGGAACCCAGACCTCCAAAATCACACAGCAGATTGTAAGGCACAAGGTAGAGTATACACAACACCTGGGAGAGATGTATCCTAGGAGTCTGTTGCCAGAATTGTTGCTACCAAACCAAGATCTATAATTTTAGCAAGCGATTTTGAAAGTGTCAAGCATCATTAGACTGACTAGAGATGCAGAGGAGAGAACAGATTGTCAGTCTCCTGTGGTTTTAAATGGACTGGTAGGAGTGCAGTTATCTAAGAAGGAACAAAATTCAGGTTGTGATCCTGCCCACATCCTTTCCATTTTGCAATTTAATTTCATCATGATTTTGTGTTTCCATCTCATCTTGTGTTGATTCTCATATTATTTGTCTCACATTAGTTAATTATGATTTGTCATTATTTTGCATCATCATGTTTATGTTTGCCTTGTCTTTTTTCTCCTTCTGCTCATCCATTCACATCTCCTCTTTACTCTGGGCTATAATGCCAGGCTCTCCAAGAGGAGGTATCCTCTCGGGAGAATGATGTAAACCACCTTGAGACTCTCAGTCAATCACTGCACCCGCTCAGCTGTGTGGCTGATCGTGATTGGCTGGGCGAACGTGTGGCAGCAGTGCGCAGCGGGCACACGGAGCTGAGCGATTGGTGCAGTCGAAGAGAGGTCATGCTGGAGCAGGCCCTGGCCAATGCACAGCTATTTGGAGAGGAAGAGGTGGAAGTCCTTAACTGGCTAGCTGAGGTGGCCCAGAGACTTGCTGAGGTCTCAGTGCAGAGTTATCAGCCGGAGCTACTAGAGCAGCAACACAAACACACACTGGTATGACTCTGAAGGTCATAGCTGCCCAGGATCAACAATATCGTTTAAATTCAGTATAGAGAATTAGAATATTTCTTTCTTAGTAAAGTCAGAACTAGGTCTATATTTCAATTCAAATGAATTACGATTAAGTAATCAAATGTATATACCAATGTAATGTTTTTTTTTTAATTCACTCTGTTTTACTTAATATAAAATCGCAATGAGTTATGTTCAGAGTTAATGTTGCTGCTGCTGGTCCCCTGCAGGCTCTTAATGAAGAGATTGTCAGCAGGAAGAAGACAGTGGACCAGGCCATTAAGAATGGACAGGCTCTGCTTAAACAAACCACTGGTACTTTTCCATCCAGCCTCTGTGTTCATTGGTGTATCAACAAATTCCTGCTTTGACTGCGATCGTATTTGATCTCTGTGACAGGTGAGGAGGTCCTGTTGATTCAGGAGAAGCTAGATGGCATCAAAAGCCGCTACGCAGAGATGACAGCGGGCAGCAGCAAAGCCCTCCGTACTCTGGAACAGGCCCTTCAGTTAGCCACGCGATTTGCTAGCTCACACGATGACATCAGCCAATGGTTAGATAGCGTGGAGGCGGAGCTTAATAACATTGAGCCAGACACAACACCAGCCTATCAGGACAGACAGAAGGTGAGAATGTCTACTGTTTTATTTTTTTGTTTTTTAATTTTTTCTTTATGAGTGAATTCATTATTTTATATTGTATGTGTATGTTTGGATCAGGAGCTGAAGTGTGTGTCTGCTGAGAAGAGGTTAGTTCTGGACACAGTGAATGAGGTGGGCAGTGCTTTACTGGATCTGGTACCCTGGCGTGCACGGGAAGGCCTGGACCGCTTGGTCGCCGATGCCAATCAGCGTTACCGCCAAGCCGATGAGACCATCACACAGAGAGTGCAGTTAGTGCAGGCTGCCATCCAAAGGTCACAGCAGGTACTGCTGCAAATACTGTACAAATATATGTATGAACAACACAGACAAAACCTAAACTTATATAAAATTTAATTTTAGATAATTATTTTATTTAAATTTTTTTAGAATGATGGAAAGGACACAAATTGTTTTATATATTTTTTTAAATAATGGTAACACTTTGAAATAGGAACTAATTCTCACTATTAACTAGTTGCTTATTAGCACACATAATTTTTGCATTAAAGTGACTCCAAAATAAGTACATTTGCAACTTTAGCATGCATTTTAGTAATTATTATATTATTATTATTATTATTAGCATGCATTATAATATTATAAATATTTAACTTAGGTTGTTGCTTAAGGAAAGTTTATTTAGGATTGTAAACTTCTTTTGTTGACAGTGTATTTGTGTGTGTAATTGTTTCAGTATGAGGAGGCAGTCGATGCAGAGCTGACCTGGGTCGGAGAGACTGAGAGGAAGTTGGCGTCCCTGGGGCCTCTGAGCCTGGAGCCTGATGTGACAGTGGCTCAACTCCAGGTGCAGAGAGCCTTTAACATTGACATCATCCGTCACAAAGACACCGTGGACCAACTCCTTAAGACACGAGAGGACATCCTGGAGAGATGCAGCGAACAACAGAGAGAGGCTTTGAAGGTAAGAAATAGGGAAAGAGGGGTCAGAATAAGCCATGTAAGTATTTCTCTGAGAAAGGTTCCATCTGGAAAATTGAATTGATGTGACTCATGCATTTTTTCCAGTCTCTAAAGATTCATTTGATTAACCCGATAAAACTCTTTCTGCTTCCTCCTGTAGGTGAAGACGGACTCTTTAAGTGCTCGTTATGAAGCAGTAAATCAGAATCACGCTGAGCGCTTCTCAGCTCTAGAGCAGGCTCAGGTGCTAGTAGCACGGTTCTGGGAGACATATGAGGAACTTGAACCCTGGCTTGGCGAGACAGAGGCTCTGATTACACAGTTACCCCCTCCTGCCATTGACACAGAAGCACTCAGACAACAACAAGACCAGATGAGGGTGAGTAGGCAGGATGCAGATGAAGGACTTGAGTCCATTTTGCTCCTTTGTGGCTATGTGATGCATTTAAGTCACGAAAGATCATATTTAGTATAGTACATTTGTTGACATCACATGACATTTTTATATCTTTCTTCCTAGCTTCTGAGAGAGTCCATCGCTGAGCATAAACCTCACATAGATAAACTGCTAAAGATCGGCCCACAGTTGGCAGAACTGAGTTCCCAGGAAGGGGCAACAGTAAGACAACGTTATAATGAAGCAGAGAGACGTTACCTCAACATCAAAGAGGAGGTCAAAGGTCGAGCGACAGCACTGGATGAAGCTGTGTCACAGTCTGTCCAGGTATTTGCTGCAAAATGTTAGCATGCTTATGTTTGACTGCTGCCCAGCTTGTGATTTATTTAAAGGTTACAACCCACAGTTCAGCATTATACAGCACAGTATCAACTCATTTAGATGTTCAAGCTATTTTAATGACACACATCACCTTTATTTAACTCATTATTTCAGTCTAAGGCTTTTTTTAATTAACATCACTGACATCTGACATCATCAGGTGCATTTTGGCTTAATTTTTGTGTTATTAATTCTTCGTGCTGGCCTGTTGCATGCTTTTGAATTAACACATTGTACTGTTTCTCCACCTCCATCCCTTCAAACTCTACTTCACTGTTACTCCACCTGTCCCATTCCTGTCACCCTCTCCTCTCCATATCCTCTATCCCTCAAACTTTCTACATTCCTGCTTGTTGCAACTATCCCTTTGCCTATTCCCTGCACCTCCACCTCCCATGTCCGTCTGGTCCATCCGTCCACCCATCACTCATGTTTGTGGATGTGCTGTGTGTGTCCATCCCTCCATCATCACTGCTTTCTGCAACTCCCTCAGCTGGTAGAGGTAAGAGCATCATCACCCACTGATTTAACCAATGATATAACATCTGTATTGGATTGAGGATCAGGATTGTTTTAATCTTTAATGTTTTATTCTTTATATGCTGAAACTAGTTTTAACTTTACTTTAGTTGACCTATAGATTAGTATCTTGTTAGTACAAGAAGATGGGCAATGTGCATTTCGATTAATTTCTTAGTCGTTTACAATAAAGGTATTCAGCAGAAACACCAACTTCTACCCCTTAGCACGTGTCTGGGCAAAAATCTCCCCTCTCCTTATGCCTCTTCCTTCTACTCTGTTACTATTGTGTTCTGTATTTGATCTAATTGTTTTCTTCTTTTTCTTCATTAAGTTTCATGATAAGATGGACCCTCTGTTGGAGACTTTGGAAGGTGCTGTCCAACGCTTGCGGCAACCTCCTCCAGTGGCAGCTGAGGTGGAGAAGATCCGGGAACAGCTTGCAGAACATCGGGCAACAGGACTAGAGCTTGACAAACTTCTTCCATCTTTCAGCACCCTGTGTGCCCGAGGAGAAGAGCTCATTGGTCGCGCCCCTCATGACGATCCCGCCGCCCAGGGTAAAGATCTTTAATCTGAAATTAAACTTTATGGTTGTTTGAAACGTTTATCCTGTGTGATTTGGTAAATGTGTAATCTGTTCCCAATCTCAGCGGTGCGTTCACGTCTCTTGCGGCTGCGCTCTCTGTGGGATGAGATCAGGCAGAGGGCAGAGGAGAGAGAAGGAAAGCTCCAGGATGTTCTAGATCTGGCCGGAAAATTCTGGGCTGACATGGCCGCTCTTCTAAGCACACTCCGTGACTCTCAGGACATTGTGAAAGATCTGGAGGACCCAGGGGTGGATCCTTCACTTATAAAACAACAAATAGAGGCAGCAGAGGTCAGTCCAAAAATAGAGTCACTAACAAGACATGATTTCTTTTTTTGGTTTATTAAAATTTTCTGTGGAGATCCAAACCTACATATTTTCAAAAACATGTTTTATAGTCTGTTAATGTCTTAAAGAAGCTCTGTATTGATCATCAGTTTGCAACCACTAGAGGGCATCAGCAAAATTTAAAAAGGATCTGTAATAAAAAAATTGTATGTATAAACTGAAAGTTATTTCTCGTATAGTATTATAATATAATAAATAATCAAAATTGAAAAATACATTTTTGGAACTGTGGAGCGAAATATAATTTCTAAAATCAAAAATGCTAAGCTTAAAATGTTTTATTTTGAAATCACAAAATGGAGACTCAATGTAAAAAATAAGTTAGGAAAACAGTCAGCTTTGTCATTACAGCAGAAATGTGAAAGCCATGTACATTTTTGTAAATTATTAGATCAAACTACATAATCTTGTGTCAAGATGTTGATCTCAAGAGAATGTAGTCATGATGTTTTTATCTCACACTCAGGCCATTAAAGCAGAGACAGATGGATTGAGGGAAGAACTGGAGATTGTACGAACACTTGGAGCTGACCTCATTTTTGCCTGCGGAGAGACTGAGAAACCAGAGGTCAAGAAGACCATCGATGAGGTAAGAGGCTAGAACAGTGATAAGCAGTTTTGAGAACGCCCTGCTCCACTCACATTTAAACAAAATAATGTTGTTGATTTTGCTCCACACAGATGAATGCAGCGTGGGAAGGCTTGAACCGCACATGGAGAGAGAGAATGGAGAGACTGGAAGAGGCCATGACTGCCTCTGTGCAGTACCAGGATGCTCTTCAGGTGCTCTTTTGGTACCACAAAATCTGCCCTCATTAATCAACCCAGCTGTGTGTTCACAATTATCCCTTTATATCTCCTCAGGGAATGTTTGACTACTTAGACAATGCTGTTATCAAACTGTGCGACATGCCAGCTGTAGGGACAGACCTCAGCACCGTTAAACAACAAATCGAAGAGCTCAAGGTTTAAAACAGACCTTATCTACTCTTATCTCAAAAAATAAAACATGTTGAGAAAAAGATTGACCCTTTTCCTTTTCATGACAGCAATATAAAGTGGAAGTTTACCAGCAGCAGATTGACATGGAGAAGCTTTGCCACCAAGGAGAGCTGCTGCTCAAAAAAGTAAGCGACCAAACAGACAGAGACATGATTCAGGAGCCTCTCATTGAGCTACGCCACCTGTGGGACAACCTGGTGGACAAAATCACAATCAGACAGGTGAGAAAATTCAGACCAGTTTATTATCTCGGTTTTCTTTTGCATTTATGAAATTATACTTCAATAAATTCAGATATATTAGATAACTAAAATACAAATAAACACACACTGATAAGAGTTTAATGCTCCAAGTATTTTTTGTAAAACAGCCTACAATGGGCTAATAATCTATGAGTTAATTCGTTATTATTGCTATTAGATTTATTTTTATATTATTATTATCATTTTCTAATATTGGGTATTGTGAAATTAGAATAGTAAAATGGAGTTAAATTAAATCTGCATTTAAGAGGGCAGACAGGATATGCTCTTACTTTTGATTTGTATTTTGACTCTTTTCTCTCTCACAGCACAAACTGGAGGGTGCGCTGTTGGCTCTAGGTCAGTTCCAGCATGCTCTTTCTGAACTGCAGTCTTGGCTCAGTCACACACACGCCACACTGGACACACAGCGGCCCATTAGCTCTGACCCCAAGGCCATCGAAATTGAGCTGGCTAAGCATCACGTAGGGAATATTTAGAACATTTTTATATACTCTACTTTTTATGTCCTTTTTAAGGCTGATTACTTTAATAAAGCTGTCTTTGTAGGTTTTAAGAAACGACGTTCTGTCCCATCGGGCTACAGTGGAGGCAGTGAACAGCGCAGGCTCTGAGCTGCTGGAGTCCAGTCCTGGAGACGAAATCAACCACCTGAGAGACCAGCTGGAAGAGCTCAACCGCAGCTGGAAGAACCTTCTGCTGAAGACTGATGAGAGGCAGAAGCTTTTGGAAGCTGCCCTGCAACAGGTGCTCTCTACATAATACCACTGTATCGTTATAAAGAGAGATCTGATTGAAAGCAACAATGAAAGAAAAGCGCAACTGAATTGAACTTGTAGCCTGAACTGCACCCTTTGCAATGGATCACATTTAATTTGGTTTAATAAAATGAATGCAGTTTGAAGGGTTTCTGTGCAGCGAGAATGGTTCTCTTTAATATTGTAGTACAGGTGTCGGATCAATTAGCTCATTGTCTTTCTCTTGCATGGTTTCTGTGTCAGGCGGAGGGTTTCCATGGAGAGTTGGAGGAGTTTCTGCAGTGGCTCAGACGCACAGAGAGTCAGCTGTCCGCTGCCAAACCCACAGGTGGCCTGCCTGAGACCGCCAGAGAGCAGCTGCAGCAACACATGGTACACAAAATGAGTTCACCTCTAGTCCACTCACTATATATCAAACCACTCTCAAATATATTATTTTTAGAGCATTTAATTTTTTTTGAGAAATTACATTAAATGAAGAACATATTAAGAAATATGTTGCCGTTATATTCTATTAGGAAAAGCATTGTATTATTATTGTATTATTATTTGTTGACTGTTATTTTAGTTAGTTATATATATATATATATATATATATATATATATATATATATATATATATATATATATATATATATATTGTGAATAAGCTTTTTTAATAAGTTTTAGAATTTTTCTGCAATTGTTGTTTTATTAGTTTTGTCTATTTAGTAATTTCATTTTTAGTTTCCAGCATTTCTTATATTTGATTTTTAAAATCTGTTTATTTTAGTTAACAAAAACTAATTTAGTAGTTTTATCTAATAGTAGCAAAACTTTTTGATAATCATCTTGTCCTGCTTTGTCCTGTTTATAGGAGCTCCAGGCTCAGTTGAACCAGAGGAGTGAGCAGTACCATCGGCTACTGGATAAGGGAGAGTCCATTTTGCTGGCCAGAGGCGGGGAGGATGCTGGACCTGGTACCACCCAGACCCAACAGAACCTAGCCATGCTACAGAACAAGTGGGCCAGTCTCAATGCCAAAATGGATGACAGAAGGGTAATACCTTATAGTCCACTGGAATGCCTTGAAACACAAAGCATTATTCTATGTGGTGATGTAATTTCAACTGAAACAGGAAGACAGGACGGGATACAAGGAGCAGCCACACCCCCTTTTTATAATAGCCAGTAGCGTTTTGTTTAGATCTGCCAGAGAAGTTGAACTCAGAGAAGTAAAGCCGCATTTTACAGCCACAGACTAATAGATTACTCCCAAGATTCAGTGTGAAATTCTTACTAAAACAAAAAAGTGATCATAATTATGGTGAGTCTGTGTAGTTAAGTGTTTAATATATACCGACTCACACATATGATCTACGAGCACGTCTCTAGACTGGAGCCAAAGTCCGGATCAGACTGTGCACTCTGTTATGGTTTGGGTGACACAATGTGAAACCAGATCTCATTTGCCCCATTGAAAGCAACTTACACTGTCTGAATCATTTGCTATCTTCTACAGTGTGCACTACGTGCCATTCACTGTACAGACTGACACTGTATAGATAACCTTAAGAATAACATACGGATACTAACACCCAAGAACGTTAATTTCGATTTCATGAGGACTTTAAATAACAGATTAGGTAATTAATGAACAGATGAATGAAGTATCTTATTCTGCCTTCCAATTTTATGATTTCTCTGCCTCTGTGTCCATCTCTGTGTTCACAGGGGAAACTGGAGGAAGCTGTCTCATTGGCGACAGGATTCCAGACCTCCCTGCAGGACACCATAAACTGGCTGACACAGGCAGAGCAGACTCTCAACATGGCTCAGCCACCCAGCCTCATTCTCGACACCGTACTATTCCAGATAGATGAGCACAAGGTCAGTCAGAAAATCTGTCTCGCTTTTGTTTTTGATAAGAGTTTTGAATTTGACTACTTTTGCTTGACTTACGTCCTTTTCTATATCCATGTATGTCTCAGGTGTTTGTGAATGAGGTGAACACTCACAGAGAACAAGTTCTGGCTCTGGAAAAAGCTGGTTCTCAGCTGCGGTTTGCCAGTCTCAAACAGGATGTGGTTCTCATTAAGAACCTGCTGCTCAGTGTGCAGGCCCGCTGGGACAAACTGGTGCAGAGATCACTAGACCGAGGACGCCACCTGGATGAGGCCCGCAAGAGAGCCAAACAGGTATATTTTGGTTTACCTCTCACTGTCTGTGTTTCTTTGATGATGCCTTTCTCTGTGTCTGAAGTCGGCAGTCTTCTCTTGTCTAGTTTCATGAGGCCTGGAGGAAACTGACAGACTGGTTGGAGGAAGCAGAGAGCAGGCTGGACTCTGAGCTGGAAATCTCTAATGAGCCTGACAAGATTAAAGTCCAGCTGGCCAAACATAAGGTACAGCATTCATGCATGCATTCAAATTCAAGTTAAAAACTTTTAGACTTGTCTCTTATGCCTTCTGTCTTATGCCCACTGTACTTCAGGAGTTCCAGAAGTCTCTTGGCTCCAAGCAGCCGGTCTATGACACCACAGTGCGCTCTGGGAAGGCCATGAGAGACAAGGCCACACTGCCAGCAGACACACAAAAACTGGACAACTTGTTGGGCGAGGTCCGTGACAAGTGGGACACAGTTTGCGGAAAGAGCGTGGAGAGGTGAGAAACTCTGCCATATGACATGCCTCATGGTAATGATTGAATGTTAAATGAAGTGAAGAAAATTTAATCATTTGGAACGTTTTTCTCCTTAGGCAACATAAGTTGGAGGAAGCCCTCTTGTTCTCAGGTCAGTTTGCTGAGGCTCTCCAGGCACTTGTTGACTGGCTGTATCGTGTGGAACCTCAGCTTGCAGAGGACCAGCCTGTCCATGGAGATCTGGATCTTGTTTCCAATCTAATGGATTCCCATAAGGTATTAATGGGGTGATTCTCTGGAAATTATGCTTTCCAAGATTTTAAACATGAAACCTGAAGACTTGCATCAAAATTTTTCCTTGTTTGTCATTAATAACGACACCTATAAAATACGGCAGATGGAGACACATACATTTTCAAATCGCCTGAAAAACTACCTTTTGCGAGTGCTTTTGTAAAAGGAATATTTTGCAGTAACTGCAATAGAAACATGTCACCTATATTAAAGTTGCATGATCATTCTTTATTTATACTGCATACATCTATAGAACATTAGTTTTAGTTGCATAATTTGCAATAGTTTTTTATCATCATTTACAAAATATTGCAAAAGTTTGCGCAAATCTGTAATGGAAATGCACTTTTGACTTTTACTAGGATGGACATTTCTGACTAGGATTGAGATTTAAGTGGTGGCACTTTTTTTGTTCCTCAGGTCTTCCAAAAAGAGCTGGGAAAAAGGACAAGCAGTGTGCAGGCTCTGAAGCGGTCTGCTCGAGAGCTGATGGAGACAGGCCGGGACGACACTGCCTGGGTCAAGGTTCAACTTCAGGAGCTTAGCAACCGCTGGGAAACAGTCTGTGCCCTGTCTGTTTCTAAACAGACCCGGCTCCAACAAGCTCTCAAACAAGTACGTCTGACTGGGTTTTTTTTTTGTTTTGAATGAAACAAAGAGTAGTGTTAATACTTTCTTCTGACTATCTATTTTCTCTTTCTTTTTCTGCAGGCAGAAGAGTTCCGCACAGCTGTTCAGATGTTACTGGAGTGGCTTTCCGAGGCGGAGCAAACATTGCGTTTCCGGGGCGTCCTACCAGAGGAGGTAGAGACTCTGCAGGCACTATTGCACACGCACCGGGATTTCATGCAAACGGTGGAGGAGAAGAGAGTGGATGTGAATAAAGCTGCTGGCATGGGTGAAGCCATCCTGGCTGTGTGCCACCCAGACTGCATCACAACCATCAAACACTGGATCACCATCATCAGAGCTCGCTTTGAGGAGGTATAAAAAAAAAAAGTTAGATAAATGTCACTGCCTACTATAATAAGTCTGAAATGTGTATATAATACTAAAGTCAAACGATATTGTTTGCTCTACAGGTGCTGACATGGGCCAAACAGCACGAGCAGCGTTTGGAGACGGCTCTAACTGAATTGCTCAACAATGCTGCACTACTGGAGGAGCTGCTGTCATGGCTACAGTGGGCGGAGACCACACTGGTGCAGCGTGATACTGAACCACTCCCCCAGGACATCCCTCAACTGAAGACACTAATCACAGAGCATCAGGTGAGTGGGACGACTCATTCATCAACGGTCCCTCAGTATTTTATAAATTAATTGCACTGTTTTGCTGAGAGGTTTCTCATTAGTTTCGTTGTCGTCCATCAGGTGTTCATGGAAGAAATGACCCGAAAACAACCCGATGTTGACAAAGTAACAAAAACATACAAGAGGAAACCTGCAGAACATCCCAGCAGCCTTTCAGACAGGAGAGGGAACCGTAAGAGACTTTATCCTCACCTGCACGCATACTGCATACAAATGCAAAACCTTTACATAAGAGACTGTTTATATGTTAGGCTTTTTTTTTAAAAAGAACTAACTTATTTATTTGCATACAGTGAAATATAAGTACAATTATTGCAACTTTTTAGTGGTAGTATAGATTACTCACTGCTTAATAAGGTACTATACTATACTAATATATTATATTTTAAAAATAGAATCTGAAGGAGGTTAAACAATTAGAAAATAGAAATTGAAGGTAAAGTCAAGCACAGTGCATTGTGTATACAGTTATTAAGGTGTTCCGCATGTACAATAAATATGTATGCTGTGCAAAGTATGCAAACTAATATATCTCAGAATTCACTTATTACAGTAGTATGCTATTCTGAACATATTTGTCTGTGCTCTCCTTACAGGAAAACACCAGCAGCAGCAGCAACAGCAGCACTCAGTACAGGTAACCAGTGGTAACCCTCGGCTCACCCAGCTCTGCTCCCGCTGGCAGCAAGTGTGGCTGCTTGCCCTCGATCGCCAGCGCAAGCTGAATGATGCTCTCGACAGACTAGAAGAGGTATTACTATTATTACCGTATGTTTTTCTCTTAATTGTGCTCTCTTTAAGTACTAGCAGTAAAGTGATATCAGACACGTGAAATCTAAACCGTAGAAGTAATAATGACCTTTCTCTACACCCTCAGCTTAAAGAATTCGCCAACTTTGACTTTGATGTGTGGAGGAAGAAATACATGCGCTGGATGAACCACAAGAAGTCTCGAGTCATGGACTTCTTCCGACGTATCGACAAGGACCAGGATGGAAAGATCACCCGCCAGGAGTTCATCGACGGCATCTTGGCATCAAGTACAGCCTCATGGACTTTCCTGCTGATTTTAGTTTTCATGTACCTTTTTTTAATGAAACTTTAACTATGCATTTTGTTTGCAGAGTTCCCTACCAGCAAGCTGGAGATGACAGCTGTTGCTGATATCTTTGACCGTGATTGTGACGGCTACATCGACTACTATGAATTTGTGGCTGCTTTGCACCCCAACAAAGACGCTTACAGACCCACAACAGACGCTGATAAAATCGAGGATGAGGTATGGATGATGAATTTAGTACATTTACCATTATAATGTACTTTTTTTAAATGTTTAAGCTGAATTAAATTCACTTTTTTATCCCAGGTCACCAGACAAGTGGCCCAGTGCAAGTGTGCTAAGAGGTTTCAGGTGGAGCAGATTGGAGAGAACAAGTACAGGGTGAGAATCTGGAGCCCAGTTTAGCACTCAAGCATGAATTCAAGTCTAGAAGTTTTAATGCATTTAATATGACATTTATAAAAGGATATAAATGAGCTGCTTTATCACCACACCTTCTCGTTCAGATCATCCCTGAGCTTGCCGTTGTAATACTACGACTCTAACCAGCATCACACTCTTTCAGTGACATCTGTATAAATTTGTCATTTCGATATAAAGGTGCCTTGGCAGTTTTGTGTGTGTAAGCAATATCACCATAATACTTCACAACCAACTAACGATCAGCCCATGAGACATGGCTACTGCCTTCAAGTGTTTCCTACCTCAGCATCATTATCCATTGGTTAATGATTTTTGACAAGACCGTTAACTAACTTGTTGCATTGCACAGGCTACAGATCCATGATGCTAACTCCACATCCTGATGTTTGTCTGTCTTTGTCTGTCTCTTTACTACTTCACCTTTTGTGGTGTCCTCACTGTGTTTGTTTTCAAGCAACAATTCACAAGCACTCTACCCTGCTTATAAATCATCACGTTCACTGTGGATATGTTCTCCATTGTATGCTATCTTTAGGAATAGTTAAAAGGAAATGAATCATTATGCCAACATAAAAGGTTAAAGTGTTTATGTCTGTATCTGTTATTTCACCCTTATTTTTCTTTTCTTTCCTCTTGTTTTATTCCTCCTCCATGTGCACCGGACTTTTTATAGTTCTTCCTTGGGAATCAGGTAAAGTGAGCAGTGTGTGTTTGTGACATGTCCTCTGAAATCTGTTGCCTCTGTACAGTTCCCATGAGCTCCCACTGTAGAAGCTGGCCTTTTATTCTGGGCTTTTTCAGAGAGCCAGATCTAAATCAGTATGGGACAGTTTCTGCATGGGCTAGCTAAGAATTCCCTGTGGACAGCCCACATTCTTGGCTGCTGTCTGAAATGGGGATTTCTTTAGTCCCTTCCTGCTTTCTCAGTGGGCATTTCCTGTCTGGGAGACAAAAATTGCAGTACTATTGCCAAAAAATTAAATGCATTTATGTACGCCTTCCAAATCCAGAGGCAGATTTCAAAGGTTCAGCTTACGTGTTGTGGTTGGGATGTGCTTGTTTTTTATTGAAAATGATTTATCATGATCAGGAAATGGTTCAGATTTACAGGGCTTTTTGTTATGATTTTAGGTTTTTTTGGCTTTTGGTGGAGGAAAACTATCCAGTGGCTGATTTCTTGACTTAGAGAAAATAAACGTTCAACCAGAGCAATTCTTTGAAGTAAAAAAAGGACAAATGTTCAGGGAAAAATTCCAGAGAATTGCTGTGGTGTGGCGTTTATTGTAGAGATGGGATTTGAACTGGGCGAGATTTAACATAAATCATGTAGATTACAAAAAAAATGTTTTGATGCATGTCGCGGTGTGATTTTTCCTTTGATTCGCCTGAAGCTTCGTAACGTAATTAGTATAATGAACTAATTTGAACATGATCTTAAAGGAATAGTTCACCCATTGTAGTTTGCTCAACCTCATGTAATTCCAAACTTCAGTGTTTTTTTGTGAAATATAAAAGGAAATTAAAGAATCAAGTTTTCCTTCTGTTTTTCACACTGACAAGACAACATGTTTGAAACAACAAGAGCAGAACTGTAAAGTTTGGGTGGACTGTCCCTTTAAAAGACAAAAATGATAATCCTTTATCTCTCTTTCTGTCCTCTTCCTTCTCATATCCACGTTCGTTCCTCTCCTCTCTTCCTCTTCTTCCCTCTGCCTTTCCTCAGTTCGGAGACTCGCAGCAGCTGCGTCTTGTACGAATCCTGCGCAGTACCGTCATGGTTCGGGTTGGAGGAGGGTGGATGGCGTTGGATGAGTTCCTGGTGAAGAACGACCCATGCCGAGGTAAGTCTGACATGAGCTCTGGAGGAAACTTGCTCTTTAGGGCTATGAAAAAGAAGATTCCAGGAGGTCCTCAACACTGACAGACACAGCATTATTCATATTTCCACTCAATACTTTTATCATCATCTATCACTTCATTCTTTTTTACAAGTGTTCTCATCTTTTCAGTACTATCCAAGTTCAATCTCATCTCATCTTCTATTATTTACCTATTACTTCCTGACCTCTTTCCCATGGTGGTTTTTTTTATATATTTATATATATATATGTGCATGGCCTACACATTTGGCCCTTTCTCTCTTTCTCCCTGTCATTCTCCTTTTTTATTTTGTGCAATTGTAGTGCATGGTGCATGTTCCTTAGGTCTCTCCCTTCCTCTTTCTCTGCCCCGTCCCCTATCTCTCTTTCTCTCTCCCCAGTGCAACATCCAGGACTTAAAATCCTCCGTTCTGACTCCAGCAGCTCCATATCATCTCGCATAGGTTGGGTTTTTCTCTCTCCTTCTCGTTCAGATATTCTTCTTTTTCACTCGTTTGGTTTCCCTCTCTTTCCCTCTGTTTCACTCACTCCTCGTTTGGTTCTTTGTTGCTTTGCTGTGCTTCGCTGACCGTAACACTGATCTACCCGGGCCCCGACCCTCACGCCTGGAGCTCATAAAGGACCACTTGCGCTTTGAGAGTTTGAGAGTCTTTTACATCACTTCCTGCATATTGATTTGAGATACTTACTGCATATTATTATCCAAAACTGGATGTTTGTAGACGGTTTTGCTGCCAAGCAAGAGGTCTTAACAGAAAAGTTCACCCGAAAATTAAACTCAAAATGTGGTTCTAAACATGTATGACTCTCTTTTTACTTTTGTGAACGTTAAAAGAAGATACTTCGAAGAATGTTTAAGCTGCTCTTTTCTATACAGTGCGAGCACATGAAGAACACTAGATTTAATGTCAGTCTATTTGAGGTGATTGACATCTGCCAAATTTCTCATTAGTACATGTTTGGAATGAACTGGTGCAGGGGAGTAAATGATGACCGAATTTTAGTTTTCGGGTGAACTATCCCTTTCAACAGAACGTGAGTGTGCGTATGTGACTCTTTCTGTGGGATGGTGTGAATGCGTGTTTTCACGTTGTCTCTTGTGTCTCTCAGTGACGGTCACTCCTGGCTATTTCTGCTGCAGAGGTACCTCATCTTCTCTCCTTTCTCACCTCTTTTCCTGTTTGACGACATCTGTCTGTCTGTTTCATTCTAAGCCTCTAAACTTTTTTGTCCAGCTTCCGGTCCATCCCATCATCACTGCTGTGTCTTTTAGTATGTGGGGTCTGTGAGCGTGTGAGAACTATGTGAGGTCTATGTGTCAGCTAGCATCATGCTAACCATTCAAACCAGGCTTGGCCAGGCCTGGACTTGATTCCTTTCATGTGTGTCCTGGATGAATATTGCAAGTGAAAAAGCATCCAGGACCAGGGTGTGGCCAGGCTTGGGGTTTCTAATATTGTTTGAAGCAACTCTTAAAGAGCAATTACTCATGGAGAAATGAATTACAGGCCCCACCTGGTTTGTGGGGAGGAAATTATATGGTGCTGCAGTTATCAACTGCCCTGCTCTGACTGGGTTTGATGGAAAAGTGAGTGTCATGCAGTGTTGGGGAAGCTACTTTGAAACTGTAGTTAACCAAGCTAAAAGCTACTTATAATTTAAAGTAGTTCAACTACAGTAAAGCCACATTTTTGGAAAATTAATTAGCCACACTACACATTATTAAACAAAACTTAAATAATGCACTAAAACTATTTAAGGAAGCAATATGTGGATAAATACATTTACTGACCTCAAATAGTTTATGAAAATGTTAAAGCAAGTGGCATTTACTTTACTTTTACTCATTTATCACAAGCTTATTTTTGACAACACTTTGTGGATGTCGACGTTAATGGAACCCATCTGCTAGGACAACTTTTAAACTTGAGGAAAACTAACTTTATAAATACAACTAATTGGAAACCTATTATTTATACAGTCATTTTCATTTTTATTTTATTTATACTTAAAATCTCTCTCTTTCTCTATACATACTTACATATACATACATACATACATACATATATAATACACATATATATATTACAATTTAAGTAAAATAAAACTTATCAAATGTATTGCATGTAATTATGTCAATGTAATTATGAATTAAATGTAATTGTGTGTGTGTGTGTGTGTAAAATGTAATTGAAACATATAATGTTAATGTAGTTTTAATTTAGTAAAAATGGTTCTAATAATAATATAACTTGATAAAATGTATTTGATATAAAATTTCAACATTTAATAATGTGCTTATGTGGTTTTTTTATTATTTATTATTTTATCTTCAGTACCTAGACTTGAGCATAATTTTATTTTAGTGCTTAAGCGTGCTATAAATGCAACGTTGATGTTTTCATCTAATATCTAATGTGTATATAAATGTGTATATTCAATAAAAAAAATATTAGTGTACTTTAGTGTCCATTAACAACAACGATAGAAGCACTTTACATTGGTTTAAAACATTGGTGAACAGCAGCATAAATGATTCAATAAATTAGTCAAATGAAACAATCCTGCTTTCCATTTTAAGTGAGCGTTTGTTGCATTTTGCCCGTCTGTAAGGCTACATGCTGTGTTCTACTATGACGCTACAGAAAACTGTAACTGAATTTGTCTGTGCTTTTAGTTAGTTACTCCCCAACACTGATGTCTTTGAGGGCATAATGGAGAACTTCTGACCACAGCTACTGCTGCCATTGTGATACATACAGCTCCTCTCTCTCTCTCTCTCTCTCTCTCTCTCTCTCTCTCTCTCTCTCTCTCTCTCTCTCTCTCTCTCTCCTCTCTCCTCTCTCCCTGCTGGCTGCTCAGGTCTGTGTGTTGTGCAAGGGCTGCTGCATTGGGTATCTGTTATTGAGAATGCTCCGTGGAGGCTTGCGTTGGTTTTCAGTGTTTGCTAAAAGCATTATCAGGCATGACCCTCAGGTGTCTGTCGACGCTGTTTCTGCGTGTGCACACTGTTACATGGTGGGCTGAGGGAAGCTGTGCTTTTGTTTTGTTTTTTTAAGTGAGTTCTTGTTTTGAAGATGCTTGCTCTGACTCACTTCACTCTTAACCCCCTGCATCGTGTCCACCACACGCACTGACCGCTTTCAAAGTGGGTGAGCGATCCCTCTGTCTGCACTGAGTCAAAGCGGTGGGCCGGAGGAAGTGCTGACTCTCTCCACTCACACCGCTCTCCGCCTGATCATCGTCCCGTACGGCCAAGCAGCTGACCTCGTTTCTCCTCCTTTCATCTTCTGCAGCTCGTGGACGTACCAACCTGGAGCTTCGAGAAAAGTTCATTCTTCCAGAGGGAGCCACGCAGGGTCTGGCGGCCTTCCGGTCCCGGGGTCGGCGATCCAAGCCTTCGTCGCGCACGGCTTCGCCCACCCGTTCATCTTCATCCGCGTCGCACAGCGCCCACAGCTGCGCCTCTCTGCCCTCGGCGCCCGCGACGCCTACAGCCTCCTCAAGGGTGAGTGTCACCATCTTACACTTATATATAACACGGATATAACCCATGCTTACTGTTTACTGTGAGAGCATGCTTATGCATTAATATCTGCGTGAAAACTTTGAAGGTTAAATCAGTCTCAAACAGCTCATCTTGTATCAAAAGTTTGAGAAGTCATCGATTTTTTTTTGAAAACGTGATAATACTTTTATTTAGCGAGGCTGCATTTATTTGTTCAAAAGTAACAGTAAATAATGTAAGCGTTGTCATCATTTGAATAAATTACGTTTACTGATTTATTTTAAAGTGTAATAACAGCCTATTTCACAATATTGTATTTTGATTAAATGAATGCAGCCTGGTTTAGCTCTAGTGTACATTTAATCAGTTTATCTAGATATACAGCTGTGCTTGTTTACAAGCATTTGTATAGACACCGTTTGCAGAATCGGTAATGATGTTTAGCATTTTACAAAAACAAGATAATCTTGTAATTACTGCTGCACTGAAGATACTGAGGCTTAAGAGATCTTTGCACATATATATACAGTTCAAAATATGAGAGAAAATGCGGTCGGTAATG
Source organism: Puntigrus tetrazona (assembly GCF_018831695.1). Lineage (NCBI taxonomy): Eukaryota > Metazoa > Chordata > Actinopteri > Cypriniformes > Cyprinidae > Puntigrus > Puntigrus tetrazona. The sequence continues at coordinate 10,431,933 of NC_056717.1, read as the reverse complement.
AGAGAGATATAGCAGACTATTTACTGTTGAATGTAAGTGTAGTTTCTCTTGCTTTGGTAATAAATGTCATTTATCACATAACTCATAACATCATACTTCATATTTGAATGTTCATTATGGTCTTTGCCTACATCTGTATGTTTCGTGAGTATTTAAGTATGTGTAATTGCATATGTTTTATGCAATATAAAAAAAAATTATTTATAGTATAGTAATTTATAGTATACTTTTTGGATTTTTTTTACACACACTACTTTTTTATTTAGCAAGGATGCATTAAATCGATCAAAAGCATGTATAATGTTACAAAATATATAAAATAAAAGCAGCTTTTTTTCGACTAGAAAATTCTTTATAGTTAACACAAAAATATTATGCAGCACAAATGTTTTAGCAATATATTAGACTGTTGAAAATTCAGCTTTCCCAGTCCATTATTAAATTCAGTTTTAAAATATATTGAAAACTTAAAATGCCCATTTCAAATAGTAATAATATTTCATAATACTGCTGTTTTACTACTTTTTTCTTCAAATAAATACAGACTCGGTGAGCATAAGAAACATCTTTCAAAACATTTTTAAATAATGTTAAGAGATCCCAAACATTTGTACGGCAGTGTGTTTGTGTATATATATATATATATATATATATATATATATATATATATATATATATATATATATATATAAAATATAAAATATAAAATTTAGTTTTAGTTTGGTAATTACTTGGCCAGGTCACCATACAAGCCTTGTCACTAATCCTTAAGATGTCTTGTAATCAACATTGGGATCCCTTCTTTTTGGTGGATGGTTCCTCTGTCTCTGATTGTGGTGTTTGTTACATTGTTGTTTTGGGATCTGGACATGATCACTACTGTCTCTGCATGTCAAAATCATATTGTCATCTGTGAAATTTTTATTTGTTCTTTGTCTTTTTGTCCCTCTCCCCTCCCTTGCTTGGAAAATGTGCCTTCCTCCCTATGTGTGCTCATCTCCACCTACAAAAAAAACACTACGCTCTGCCATGCGCTGCATCGCCTCCCACCACTTTACTCTTTTTTTTTTTTTTTTTTCCCTGATTATCCTGGCTTCTTCCCACTGCTTTTTTGCTACTCCACTGTTCCTCGTCCTTTCTGCTACCGCATTTCCCAGTCCTCCCAATCCCAATCTCGTGGCTATGCCAAGCCCTGGCTGGCACACAGTAAAACTCCAACACCAACCAAGTGCCAGTCCTGCCCAGAGCACAGCCAGACCCCTGGGCATGAGGTAACACACTGCCCCCTCCCAGTGCCCTTGCACACTAACAGTAAAAGCTTTAAGTGTGGCCTGATCTCTACAAGCGGGAAGGACCTGATGTAGATGACTCACTAGACTCTGTGGTAGTGTTACCTTATTCAGCTTAGCCTCTAGTGAGAGAACAGACAGATGTAGCAGGCTTAAGAAACAGTTAATTTCATGATCATCAAGGAATTGCTCCGTTAAACTTTTTTGTTATGACAGTTTTTATTCATCCAGGTCATGGTAGAACATCTGGTAGAACATTTAAAAGTGGCTGGATTTTTCCAGAAAACAAATTCCAGTTACTTTTAGCTAGACTTTACCAGATTTACCTATTAGTCTTATCATCTGTAGCTACACAGGGAACTGTGTCTATTTGTAATAAACTATTGCTCTTCGTTTTATAGGGAGGCTCCACATCTAAACTGAAAAGACCAACTTTCCATTCCAGCCGTGGCTCTTTAACCGGTGAGAACGGTGGAACGCCAACAGCTGCTAAACCTGGACGCTCCGGTACAAAACCTTTTAAACTTTTGTGTATTCATTGAATCTACAGTGTTGTGAAAGCTACACTGAAGCTGTAACAAGTGATTTCTGAGAAAGTAGCTTTTTTGGAAAGACTGACCCTTCTGGAAGCTAGCTACTCTACACGTACTATAACAAAAAGCATTATATCAGAGCTATTTAAGAGGTATTTTAAGACTTTTAAGATGCATTCCTACAGCCTACTATCAGAAATATATATTTTCGCCTTGATTTTTGTCTAGCATAATTACTTTAAACAAAACTAAATGAATGAAACTAAAAAACAACATTTATATCAGTCAAAAAGCAGGAATTAAGTCACTATATCAGTACAAAAAAACCTTTAGCACAGGAACAAATTGGTTAATATTTATTTAGATTGTTGTTGTTTTACAGTTCATTGGTCAATCGAAATATGCCTGTTTGCTAATATTCAGAAATTATTTATGTGGCTTGCTTTGCTTTAAAGCACAGTTCACAAAAATGTCCCATTCCACCTCTACATGTTGAATAAACTAACCAGTTACTGGTTAGTTAAACACTGCAACAATGAAGTGTACATTAGGCTTTCCTTTACGTTTGTAACACACCACGATTCGCTTTAATGCCGAACTCTTGAATCGTCTCTCTTCATCAGACACCAAACGCACTCCGTCCTCGACGAGCGGCCCGGCCAGTCGAGCGGGGAGTCGCGCCGGGAGTCGCGCCAGCAGCCGAAGAGGCAGTGACGCTTCAGACACGTCTGAGCTCATGGAGACGCGCTCGGCTTGCTCCGATACCTCAGACACCCCTCGCCGGCCTGGGGCCAAACCCTCCAAAATCCCCACCATCTCCAAGAAGGCCCCCAGCCCCAAAACACCAGCGGGCAAAAAATGAAGCATCCACCCGATCGGTGAGGTGCTTGTGATTTAACCAGCAGGAGGAGAACAGCAACACGGCCAGACCTAACCTCTCCAGCGTCCAGCACACTGCTACACCACCCTGATCAATACCTACCATAATGCTGCCTTATTTGTGTTCTACATCACGTCCTTACTTTGACTGACATTGCGTTTTCTTGAATGTGCGATGGAGAACGTCCTGTGTGAGCAGACCTATATCTTCACAGACACTCGGGAGGGGGCGTCAGTTCCGCACCAGGGGTTTTCACTATTCTTAACTACGAATATGCAACCGCCCGTCACTCTCCAAACCTCATGCATGGTTGTCACACGGTCGCCCTTCTCAAGTGTTTGCAGAGCAGTCTCGCCGGAGTGTCTGCGGCACGGCGAACAAGAGGAAATCAATTCAAAAACTGAGACCTCTTTCTCCCGGAAACTTTTTGGACTCATGTATGTTTGTGCGTATGTATGGTGTGGTAGTTCCTGTCATGGTAAATTAACACAGTAATACGCAGAGGAAGTGGAGGAGGATACATATCTCTGGCCTTCCCACGGTGTGAAGATTCTTGAAGACTAGATCCTTCACGTCACACGTGATCCTTTTAAAGGAACTCTTACAGCGTGCAGCACACGTTCTCCAGTTATGCATAACTGCAGTCTAGTTATGTCCTTTTGTTACAGACATCATGTTACAGAGCTTTTCCACAGTATGCAAAAATGATTACAATTGTGAATGTTCGTTTCATGGTTAATTTATAATCCTGACATTTTTGTTTCTTTTCTAGAGTAAAGAGCTGTATTTATTTGTGATTGCAGTATCATATCAACTCTTAAGAATGACTAGTATTAACACAACCGGAATCGCTCTTGGTTTCGTTTTTTTTGTACATCCGCTCCTGACGTAATGAATTTCTCCGACTGATGTTATAACTGACCAGGAAGCTTACTGATTCCAATGGTGGCCTTTTTGCCGGTGACTACACACTTTAGATGACGTCAAAAGTGGCTTCCTACTTGTTCTTTCGTGACGGAAGCACCCCTAAATAATGAACGGCGGGGGCGACTCGCATAGCCCCCCGTTAAAAAAACGGAGCTTTGAATCTTGTCTTCGACAAGCTGAAGTATATGAATACCTGAAGAAAGGTGATTTTTATTTATTTATTGTGTCATTTGGGAGGGAGGTGAGGGCTGTGAAAGGATCCACCTTTTTGATTGTGTTACTCTTTTGACATGACTGAGAGAAACAGGGGTGCAATTGTGTAAAAGTAAAGAAGTTATGATTATAAATCCTTTTTGTTCTCTTTTGTATTAAAACAATGCTTGCAGTAAACGGTCTGGTTTTCGTGTCGTCTCATGGCGTGCGTGTGTGCGTGTGTGTGTGTGTGAGCATGCAGGGATGCCACAGTTAACAGGAAATGGCACAGTAATTACAAGAAGTAGAGATAATGACACACCCCATTAAATCTTCAAAAGGGGACGAGACTTTGGTGTGTGCAGAGATTTGAACACACTGTGCTTTTATAGAAGATTTACACACTCTTTTGGGAATTCAGAAATGGCCCACGCATGAATAGAGGCACCTTTGTTTGTGCCGTGAGTGTTGGTCACACGTAAGTAGTGTGTGTTTGTACTGGAGCCTGTGTATGTTTGGTGGTCAGATGCAGCGGATGGGGTTTGGGAAGGGTGGTGTTCCATCATCTCCATTCTGCAGCTGTGTGTCTGTGTTTATATACAAATATTTAAACCCACTCACATCCTTTCCCACCAAACACCACTGCTGAGCTCTCATGGCATCTCACAGTCCTGCAGTGTCATTTCATTTTTATAATCAGCTGCACGGAGCCACTCACTTTTGGGATTTTTAGTGGCTTCAATCAAATGATTGGGGAGTTTTTTTCCTGTTAAAGTCGGTCTCACTTTATAGGGGTGTATTTGCTCGGTTGACAAATGGCATGTCAATTGCTCTTTTTTTTATTTCACACTTAATTTTAAAATGTACAAAAATAGGTAAAATGTATATATTTTTAATATAAACATTATTGCCAGTGCTGTCAAACGATTAATCTCATCTAAAAGAAACGTTTTTGTGTGCATGATATGTTTAATACACGCACACATTCTTGTATATATTTAGGAAAAATGTTACATTTATATATGAAAATATATTTACACATGATATAAATTATATGAATTTACGTATATAGATGTAAATGCATGTAAATATTTTCAAATGCATGTAAATATTTTCAAAATATATGCTGACCCCCCCTTAGTTACTGTTGCTGCGTCGGACAAGAAAGAAGAAAACATGTTCTTCTCACATCGGTGAGCAAAGAGGAGCTGATTACTTTAGGTATGAAAGAAGGTCTTCTTTTTTAAGTCAAACAAGTATGATTTTATGGCTCTTTAATTTTCAAGACAGATGGCTTCTTCTAGCACCTCAGTTCCAGCTATACGTGAACCGATCATCAATGTGAAGAAAACATGAATGAACATCAGAAGGTATTCTATGAAGGCAGATTCTGCGTTATGATTGGACAGATTGCCTGTCAATCAAGCTCCTGACAAAGGTCTATTAAGAGTGTGTGTGTGTGTATGTGTGTGTATATATATATATATATATATATATATATATATATATATATATATATATTTATTTTATTTTATTTTATTTTATTTATTTATTTTTTTAGATTTTTGTCTGCATATTGGTTTTAGGTCAGTGTGTGTATTTAAGAAAAGGTGTAAACTGATTTAATTGAGATACTGAAGCACAGAACTAGTCATAAGTAGCATGGGTATATTTGTAGCAATAGCCAACAATACATTGTATGGGTCAAACATATAGATTTGTACATTCTTAGTACCAAAAATACATATCAATATCATTTTTGATTAGTAACATACATTGGACTTCATTTGGTAACTTTTAAATATGATTTTTTCTATATTTCTACCTTATGCACCGTCAGATTCCTGATTTTCAAATAGTTGCATCTCAAATATTGTCCTATCCTATCATATTGAGCTATTTATTCAGCTTTCAGGTTATGTATACATTTCAATTAAAAAAAATGTCCCTGGTTTTGTGGTCCAGAGACACATTTCACTACCTGTCAAGGATAGTTTTAGAGTTCATTTTCTATTCACACCGAGTAGGACCCACAAATTTCTCGAAATTGCCATCTTTATATCTTTTAGTAAGACAGCAATGATTTGTCACTCCCTGACTACTGTTGGAACCACAGAAATATAAATATAGTTTTCATATTACCGTAGCCATAAGAACTCATTTCTAGTTTGCGCAAAGGCTGGATCACATCTGAGAACATCTTTATGCCAAACCACATGATAATTGTCAGCAATTTGTGAGGTATGTGTAGAAGATGAGACGGTTTGATAGTAAATGGAGATTGAGGTGAGAAGGGTTTAGGGAAGAGAGGGCGGAGGATCCAGTCGTTGGAAACACTCCCACTGCGTAAGCGTGTATCTTGGAGGGAAGGAGGTCACCCGTGTTCAGACTATGCCTTTAACGCGAGCAGCGCACAGGCTAAGAATATCACAGCTCACTGGGATCGCACAACTTCACAATTCACTACTCTGGTGAACAAATCATACAATTTAGAAACATACATTTTGGGATTTTTCAGGAGTCTTGGATTTTTCCACTCATTGGATTAGGCCTAAATATTCCAACCCCAGCATTGATGGATTACTGCAAGGGAGTTTTGTAGCTTTTTGCTCTTCAGTGAAACATTAAGGATTTCCTCGGTTTGGAGTCGCGACTCATCTTCTCAAAAGGAGCAAAGCAGGTGTTGCGTTTGATCCAGAAACCTTTGAAGAAAAACCCTTTGAAACCTAACATTTGTGAGGCCCTCTCTTTTTATATTTACTCTAGCTAAAGACTTTAATTTCACTTTGTGCTTAGTCCTTCCAACTTCGAGATCGCGGCCGAAGCGAGTTGAAGACCTGTTTGTTTTCTCTTCCAGTTTCTAGGATATCGTTTGCCGTCCATCTCCGTAAGCACACTGTAGATTATGAGAGAAGCCTGCGGTTTGGTAAATAAAGTGACAGCATGAGGAACGACTCTCAAAAGGCGATAAACTGAGTGGCTTGTAGCAGTAAACATTGCACTCTCCCAAATAATGATGACTGCTGTGGAATCTGAGTGGCTTAGACGTCTGAGTGTCGTTCAGAGTTGAACTTCAAGACGGTAGTCAGACCATTCCAGAGAAGACCGACGTCGGGTAAACACCTAGAGGTTTTGGAGGGACAAACACCATCTTTATAGACCGCTGCGTTGGAACAGAGCTCTTCCGCAGCACCAATGGACAAACGAGAGCGTGTGGTTGAGTTTGTGTCCTCACACCGCAGCAGAGGGAGGAAGGAGAGCTGTGGCAGCCGAACCCGAGGCCGCCAGAGACTGTTTCCTTTGCCCGTCCTCCTCCTCGTCTGCATGCTGCTGTGTGTTTGGGCTCAGGTGGAAGGAGTGGTTCATTCCAGCTTCCGCAGACTCAGCGGTCGTGAAAAGAAGGAGATGCAGAAGGAGATTTTATCCATTCTGGGTTTACCCGGCCGGCCCAGACCTCACCCACCGCTGCGGCCCCCTTCCTCCGCCCCTCTCTTCATGCTGGACCTTTACCATGCCGTGTCGTCCGAGGCCGACGATGGACCGGGTTTGGGATTCACTCCGGAGGGGGTCAGTCACGCGGCGCTGCCCACCTTAAGCACACACACACCGCCCCTCGGCACGGTGGTTAGCGAGGCCGACACGGTTATGAGCTTTGTCAACCTGGGTAAGTGACAGCTGGCAAGGGTTAAACATGTGGAAGACATTCATTACTATACAGCGGCTCATGTGTGGACATAAACCACGCTTAAAAATGTGTAAAAGCTATTAGACTAAGTAGAATTTATTTATAAGAAAGATGCAGCAATCTAAACATTTCACAATGAGAAGTTTGTTGCCTCAACAAATACTTTTGCAAAAATGTATTTACTCTGTCACACTGGAACTGGAACTTAATGTCAGTGTAATATAAATATTGTTTCAGTTAGTTGCCAAGGCAATACTTCTTTTGCATTTAATATTTATATTTTAATTTAGTTTTATTTTAATAAAAAAAAAATAATAATAATATATATATATATATATATATATATATATATATATATATATATATATATATATATATATATATATATATATATATATATATATATATATATATATATATATTTATATATGTTTAGCTAACAGCAACAACACTGGTTTATATGAAAGCCTGTCTGCCATGTGAGATCAAGTTTATAAACTAAATAACAATAATAATAATAATAAAATAAAAAGATTTAAAAAAATCACACGGATATAAATTCACAATTAGTAAATTAATTCATAATGATTAATAATGATTAACAATACAGGTAGTTATTCATCTTTGCTGTGTCAATTGGCTGACAAGGCTTGTGGTGTGTATTGATAATACATTCTGGTCACTGAGACAGACCCACAATCACTTCATCATCTCTTCCTGTCTCAGCCCAAACACAGACGATACTTATCTGTCACAAAACAAACAACAGTTTAACATCCTATTTACAATTACTGCTTGTCTTTCCACGTCTTTCCTGCCCCACTATTATTGGTCAGTATCACCCCTTTCTCAGATGTATTTACTAAGGCAGGCATCACTATTATTATTGCTCATACTTGGGTTAGCGAGTTAAACAAACCAAAGAATGAAACACGAATGATGCCTCAAATCGTGCGGAGAGAATGTGTTATTGCTTTTCTGAGTGACTGGACACTTTTAAAATAACAGTTCTAAAAGGGGGTTTACTGTTTACCAGAAACATTTAGGAAAAAAATATTTCAACCTTCTGTCATCATTTATTCACCCTCAAGTAGCAACAAACCTGTATGAAGTTGTTTGCCCTGCAGAATACAAAGGAAGATATTTAGAAAAAAGTTTGTAACCAGGCTGTTTTGGGTCACGACTGACTTCCATAGCAGGAAAAAAATACAGCCTGGTTACAAACTTTTTTCATACAGGTTTATAACTACTTACATTTTTGGGTGAACTATTCCTTTAAAAGGTGAATGTATACCAGTGTGAGGAACATTTTAATAATCTAAACAACCTTTCTCCAATAGATTCTTGAAAATAAAGGTTGCAAAAGGCCATATTTGCTGTGATGATATGGTTTTATGTTAAAAACCCCCAAAAAACGAGTCAACAGGGGCTTTCTCGGGCGTTTTTTTCCAATGTGGGCCTGGAGTTCATGATGTTCTTCAGAAAATGCAAAAATCAAGTCCCAGCTTCTGCTGGTTGCCTTTAATATAGCGTTTTCCTTTTCTCTGTGCTTTTCTAAATGTAAATCTTGATTATTGTGGATCTACAAAGGCCAGTCCAGATCACGCAGGCCATGTGATGTTGTAGTGGGCACACAGCTGTGGGGAATTACAGGCCCCACTGAAAGGCAGAAAAAAGATGAGATGAAGTGGATGAAAATACTGTTGGGCACTCCTCTAAAAATACAGCGCTGGACTGTAATTAGTGGTGGTGCTCTGAGCTGCAGCAGCTCCACAACGCCTCTAATTACCCCACTGCAGAGCCCCGGCCGCCGGTGTCAGTCCGATCTGCAGAGCTCCACCAGAACTAATGTGCCAGTTTTTCTTTCCCCTTCTTCTCCTGCCAATCAGTCCTCCAGCATGCCTTCTTCAGCTCAAGTGTCTTGACACATACGCTTCTCTGTGGTAGTTGTTTTTTAACTCTCTCTCTGACCGCAGTGGAGCAGGAGAAGGATCTGCTGCAGCCTCGGCCGTACTGGAAGGAGTTTCGCTTCGACCTCACTCCGCTTCCTCAGGGAGAGACCGTCACCGCTGCCGAGTTTCGCATCTATAAAACTCTAACCGTGGGTTGGCGTGCAAACCGCACCCTCCATATCTCTGTCTATGAAATCCAGAGGGAGAAAAGACACAGGTCACAGTCACATACGATCATTTATACAGATTTGTACTGAATCTGGAAGCTAAGACGTCGTTTGATTTTAGTCTTTAGGAAGCCAAAAAAAAACATTGTGATTAAATACTTTTTCGTTTTTATTCATTCACCCATGTCCCTGAGATCCGCGGTTGCTTGTTATAATGGAAATGACGTGAAGATTTTGTGGTTTGACAGGGAGCCTGAGCTGGTGCTGCTGGACATGCAGTCTGTGCCTGCGGGTCAAGAGGGCTGGCTGGCATTTGATGTGACTTCTGCGAGCAATCGCTGGCTCCTCCACCCTCGGAGCAACTTGGGCATCCGCCTTTATGTGGAAACTGAGGAGGGTGAGCTATTCCTTACACATTTAGCATGGAGGCTAAATAGCAGTCTAATATTGTTGGATGTTGCTTCTCACTACAGGTTTGACACCATGTGACACCACAAATATAAAATATAATACTCATTATTATAATTATAATAATTTGTGTGTGTATATATATATGTATATATATATGTATATATGTATATATATATGTATATGTATATGTATATGTATATATATATATGTATATATATATATATATATATGTGTATATGTATATATATATATATGTATATATGTATATATATGTATATATATGTATATGTATATATGTATATTTATATGTATATATATATATATATATATATATATATATATGTATATTATATATGTATATATATATATATATATATATATATATATATATATATGTATATATATATATATATATATATGTATATATGTATATATATATATGTATATATATATATATATATATATATATATATAAAATCATTAATAAGCTTTTGTGGTCTTTACTCTAAAAAAACATTCTGTCCTTTTTCAATTTTAGTTCCATTTGTGCTTTTAAATTCAATTGCTCAAGCCCTCTAGCATAAACAATAAAGCATGGTTCTAACAAACCCCAAAAGAACCATCAAAATAATCAAGTATATTGTTGAATAATGTTAAATATCATTCAATAAATATATTTCCTGCAAGTCCTACAAATCTGATCTGTTTTATCTTTAGACCCAAGTCTCAAAAAAATTACTAGAGATTTAGATTTTTGCAAACAACTGGACTGAATTCTGCTATAGCAAGTAACAAACATTCGGTCCGAGTTAATGCAAAACAGGCTGTATCTTGGCAAAGCTCTGACCCATTGAAGCAAAACGAGTTCAGTGTCATATGTCAACTGGTAAAACGCTGAAATCTTGCTTTCACAGACCGGTCGTTGTCAGCTGCATGGGTGGGTCTGGTGGGTCGACGCGGGCCGCGCTCTAAACAGCCTTTCATGGTGACGTTCTTCAGAGCCAGTCAAGCCCCTTGCCGCCCACCCCGTGCTCTGAGACACAACAATCCACGCAAGAAAAAACCCAAGTACGACCTGCCACACCCAAACAGACCCGGCATATTTGGTGAGCCACAATAAGCGGTTTAAGAAGCAGATTGTGTTTAAAGGAGCGTATGAAATGATTTGTCTTTGAGCTACGGTCGTCTCACTTGTTCCAGACCAAAATCACGCCAGCAGCGGACGCCAGGCCTGTAAGAAACACGAACTCTACGTCAGCTTCAGCGACCTTGGCTGGAAGGTGAGGCATCCTGGCTTTTATACATCCGCGCATTTAAACAACTAACAAGTCACTTACATTTTAGACGTATTTAGAGATTTTTGCTCTGACAGTGGGGTTCAAACTGAATGAACTGAATCAAAGGTTTTGAAATGAATCAATTGAGCGAATGATTCAGCGATTCATTTATCTCCACACATACAGACAGCAAAGTCTCTGCGCCTTTAGGGTGTTTAAATATTTGATTGATAAAATGTTCTTTTTTTCAGGACTGGGTTTTGGCCCCTACAGGTTATTCTGCGTATTATTGTGATGGGGAATGTGATTATCCTCTGGGCTCTTGTATGAATGCCACAAACCACGCCATGATCCAGCTACTGGTGTGTAATCTGTACTTTGAACATGTCCGTATGTGATTATCTAAACTACAATGCCAGGAGACGTCTTCAGAATGAACTAATTGTTGAACCCAACTCCTCCGGCAGGTTCACCTTTTAAGACCAGATGAAGTGCCCAAAGCCTGCTGCGCTCCAACCAAACTCAGTCCCATTTCTGTGCTCTTCTATGATGACAACAACAACGTTATTCTCAAGAAACATCGAAACATGGTGGTCAAGAACTGCGGTTGTCTATGACCTCTTGTGCATTCGAGTTTTAAATCCGAAACAAATGTAGATGTATTATAATACTCAGAGGCACCCTTTGTAATATACAGTCATTCAAATTTTATTTAGCCAGATTTGAGCGTTCTTGCCTGTCCCAAATGATTGACAAATGATAGCTGTTGATGTGTCATGATGGTTTATCAGCATATGCGTCACAATTTTATTTAGGATTGGAATCTGTTACGTCCAGAGCCGTAAGGTTCTGTTGTCGTTCCAGAGTTTCTCTCTCTCCCTGTGTGTGTGTGTGTGTCTCTCTCTCCTCACAGAACCAGTGTCCCCACCTGAAGCTGATAATTAGCGCTCTGCTGTGATTGGGTGATGAGAGAAGAGAGAGAGTACTTAAGCTACAGCTGTCCTCAGACTAGCGGCTGGTGGTGGTTGAGGACGACATGTGGCTCGTCCATAGAAGCCTTGTTGCTAGTGCTTTTGGTGTACATTTCTCTTAAATGTGTTGAGATCGTTGAAGTAGAAATCTTGTTTTGTCACAGTGAACACTTCTGTGTTTGAGGCCTTGTAAAGAGAAGTCAGTGTTATTTTTAGTGATCCCTTAAAGATCGAGTCCATTTTTGTTTTTTTGGGGGTTAAGTAGGAAAGTGGGTGCCATTTTTGTTTGTATTACACTTTTTCTCCTAGTTTAGGGAGTTAATTTAACCTGCTGTATTTTCTTTTCTTTTCAGTTTAATTAGATAAATTAAGTTAGTTTCCCTGTGTTTGTTATTTTGGTCTTGGCCCCTTCTTTGTTGCCATTTTGTTTAGAATTATGTAAATAAAAAAAAGAACTTCTTGTTACTTCCTGGCCGTTATTGTAGCCTTTCTCTTCTGAGTTTTTGAAGACCGATTCCTCAGCCGTCGCACAGTGTCTGTCTCGCCACCAACCGCTTATTTCCCTAGACCATCTTGGACTGTAACTAATCCATCCCATAATAAAAAAAATACATATTTTGCATAGCTGTCTTACATTTAAACTGTCCGAATTTCTGTATTTGTGGAATTTTATACATCAAAAAGCTGCATTGCTTTGACTTTCACGTCACTTTTTCGTGCATCTAAAACTAGTAGAATGCTTTTAAAGTAACTTCTACCACCCACACCCAAGCCAAGAAAAGAGACTAATTCAGTATTGGGCTGCACACATGGACTAAATCATTTTGTGCGCTTAGTAGTTTGCTAATTTAGTTCAACCAAAAATGAAAAGTGTAATTTGCTCACCCCTCATATTGTTCCGAACCGGCATGAGTTTCTTTTTTTCCCACTGAGTACAATAAAAGATATTTTCAAGAATTTCCAGAGTATGGGAGACTGCAGTCGACTGTTTAGTTATCCGCATTCTTGGGTGGAATTAATTTTTTTTTTTTTTAATGATTTCTGAGAAAATCCTCACATTCATATCCTCCGCAGATAGCAAGCAGTGTTGTGTAGTTGTAGGTGATGCAAGAAGCCAAAATAAGGTAACGGCTTATTAAAGTGCTTTACCAACGTTTACACAACGGCGGAATCAGTTCATTTACTGCCAAAGAAACGGAAAATGTTTAAACTGTATTACAGCTTCTATGTGTGAAGATTTGACGATGGAGAGCATCCTGAATAGTAACGCCCACTTTCTTTACTGTTGGACGTTGAAAAGAAATCATTTTTTGTGCAAACCGACCCATGAAAAAAATAAAAATAGTACCAGTGTTAGTTACTTCAAAAGACTGGTATCAGTACTTAAAGTAGCGATGCAAATGCTCAACAAACATCTACTGAATACCGTTTTTGATACAAGTGTTTTTAAAAACAAATTTCATCTACAATTTTGTATATATAGAAGCTTAATAACAGTTTCGTGCTCTTACTGTTCTTTTCAGTAACCATGACACCCATATAGACTATATATATATAGATATATGCATATACATTTATTGAAAACTTTAGAAAACAAAGTAACAAAAGCATATCCGTGGGTCCTGACTCATTATTCTGACTATTTAAACAGGTCCAAATTTACAGCAACTGTGATCATTTCGAGCACGTCAATCAAAGAATCTCAATTCCAATCCTGGTCGGTAATATTTATAACACGCACGCTGGTGCACTTCCCCATTTTGGTTCACAGTTAAAAAGAACAGGGCACAGACATCTTTATACACTGCAGCGCCGAATCCATATTTTTAAATCAAAATACAGGGATGTATTGCGAAGAGGGGCATCGGTGAATAAATATGTCAGGTTTAAGCACATGGCGATGAGACGGTTAGGTCACAGCACACTCGGGAGAGATGGAAGCGATATGCACATATAAAAATATCAAAAAATATATGTGTGCGCTGGTGTGCTCGAGTCCGTCCTAAGATCTCCTTGTCATCGTGGTCCATGGTCAATGTTTGTGAAATAAAGCAAGTCGAGTCAGTCGGCCGAATCGAATCATATTCCTTTCCCCGGGCTCTGAAAAGCGGACCGTAACTGTGAGATGACTACACAGCCACATCGGCATACATCAGAATCAAGACTAAAATATTAGAAGACTCACCCTTGTTTTAGGTCCATGTTGGTTTCTTGCATCCTTTAGGCTTGAACATCCACCAGCTCAGGAGGCATTGGAGATTTTGGGTGTTTGCTTTCAAAATGCTGCTTAAAGGTCTTGGGGTCTGGCATCTGTGTCTGTACGAGGAATAACAACGTTAAGAGAGGTTTGAGGTACGGCTCAAACCAGCAACCCTTCGGTCATATCTCGAGTCGCTTGTATTTCTCACCCTGCAGACGGGACACGTGTGGACCAGCGCCGCTTTGGCTGCGGTCTTCTGATCCGCCCCTTGAGCTTTCTTCTTCTCGGCTGCTTTCTTTGCGTTCTTCTGCTGAGACTGGATCTTCTGCTGCCCACGAGCCATGGCCTTCTCTGAAACACATACACCAGGCACACTGACTCACTCCAGCAGACAGTCTCACTAACCTTGCATTGCACCTTTCGTTCCACAGAGTGAATGGCGACGGACTGAGGAAAGTCATAAAGCATTGAAATAGCGTTTAGAGGAGTACACGAAGACAGAAATTTCATTTGGAGTGAGCTGTCCCTTTAAATGCGCCTAAAGCGATAGCTATGATTTACACAAGCGCGGCGCGGTTTACCAGAAAATAAATGATAACGATAATAAATGTCAAAAACGCTATACACGTTTATAATCACTGTAAAATACGTAAAACGTATAAATTGGAAGAAAGAGAACCCCAAAAAATCCCAATGTAGAGACCGCGAATATCACATTAGCATTGACGTTAGCTCAACCGCCTTAATCAAAACTGATCCAAGCGGATTACTGGCGATGTACGAAACGACCCACATTAAAAATAACACCATCGTCAATCATAAACGCCTTTTGAAACAACACACAGTATAGTCGTGAGGTGAAATGTGGCAGATCGGTACTTATTTAAAGACAATACCTCAGCGTTAAGACACGGTAGGAAGTGAAGTTCGACTGACGCTATTCAACAGCTTCCGTCGGAGAGAGCTACATAATAAAAGTTTTCCTCAGATTGATAAAATGGGGAATGAAATGCGATTTAAATAAAACACCCCGCTTAGGCTCGACATGGATGAGTTAAGGGAGCGCTTTTATTTACTTTATGTTCGCTGTAATAACTGTATGCGTGACTGCGTTTTGAAGACGGAGTATTTCCAAACAAAAATGAGCGAGGCCACTTGCGATATGTCAGTCTCCATCTGAATCTGTAAATCAAAAGAAACAACCGTTTCTGTCTCGAAGCAGCGCGCGTTGAGGACATCTGCTGGTCACGCGCGTGTTAAAGCAATGAAAAGAAACGGAAACTAATCGAAAGGAAATTTTGGCCGCATTTTGAAATCTACAGATTAAACACATTGCACTTACACATTATATTTACCGATTAATAAATCCTCCCAGGATGTGACGAGTAATATTTTTGGTTTTACATTACGTCCGTGTCCATGCTATTTTTTTTATCATTTAACAGAAATATTAAATAACTAGTTCTCAGAAAGGTACGAAACGATTAATTGTCTTTTGATACAGACAAGAGTGGTCTGTTGTCTATTTAGTTCGCGCACTTTTAGTTTGACCGGTGTGTGTTTGCGGAAGTTCTTTCGGTGCACTTCCGTAGCAAAACAAAAATGGCAGAACGGGGTTACAGTTTTTCTCTCACAACATTTAGGTAATTATGTTATTTATTGGTTCATATGTGGTTGTGACGTTTCATTACACACCTCTTGTTTTATGCATTCAGTGAAAATAGTTGTGTTTTTTTGGACATGCGTGTGACAGGTGCCTAAATGTATTTCACATCAGAGATGCAGTGTCACGATGTTAGTTACTATGGAGCTTTATGATTTACTCTCATTTATCTCTTTGTTTTTAATTGTTTTACTTAAGTTATTTATTCCTACGTTCACTGTCCTGTTTTACTGCACAGATTTTGTTTAACTCTCTTCGTGGCGAATATATATTTTTTATTATTCATTAATCTTTTGTGCTTTGTACTATATACAGTGACAATACTTTTAAAAAGGTGTGATAAAATTAGCATGGAGCTTTTGTTCAAGCTGATTATACAATGTATACATTATAAAAATCATGAAGTTATTTAAAATCAAAATTAAGTATTGGTCGAAAAGAATCTGTTATACATTCACATTTCAGATGTATTTCTATCAAACTAATTAATTTTTCTCAACACAGCCCCTCTGGGAAACTGGTGCAGATTGAATATGCTCTGGCCGCCGTAGCAGCCGGTGCTCCATCTGTAGGAATCAAAGGTATGTTTACATATCGGTGCATTAGAAACTTCACAAGCCGCAATTAAAATGACATGATTATTTTTTAAACGGAAACGCTTCTGAAACTGCATTTTACTTTCATTGCCTAGACTGCTATTCACAGTAAACAGAAATGCATTTATACTGGATTCAAAACTATATGCACCGATACTAGGGCTGTGGAGGGTCAGAGCTGCTTATTTCTAAGGCGTTGAGAACCACTACAGCAGTCAACGTTCAAATCCTTTCATCAAAGTTGTCCTAAATCCAAAATGCACTCTTGTCGAAGGACAACTCTGACGATCCTTTAGGCTATCTACATTATAGAGTTCCTTCAAAACGTGAATTTCCTTAGAAGGACCTTTTGTCGTCACTTGCAGCATCAAATGGAGTCGTGCTTGCAACCGAGAAGAAACAGAAGTCCATACTGTATGATGAACAGAGCGTGCACAAAGTCGAGCCGATAACCAAACACATCGGCATGGTGTACAGCGGAATGGGTCCTGACTACAGGTGTGAAACAGTGCAGCAAATCACTGTATTGTCTTAAAAATTAAACCCATTGTTTTTTTAAAAAAGAAGCTTGATGCACACATACATCTAGGTGGACTGTAAGGAACGATCTCTTTTGACAGGGTGCTGGTCAGGAGAGCAAGAAAGCTGGCGCAGCAGTATTTCCTGGTTTATCAAGAGCCCATTCCCACAGGCCAGCTGGTGCAGAGAGTGGCTTCTGTTATGCAAGAATACACACAGTCAGGGTATGTCTTTATGTCTTTTATTATACGTCACTCTAATTAGAGCTCTTGTAGTAATATCTGTGTCGTCTTTTGTAGAGGCGTGCGGCCTTTTGGAGTCTCTCTTCTCATTGCCGGTTGGGACGAAGACAGACCGTACTTATTTCAGTCAGACCCATCGGTAAAACGGATAACGTTCACAAGATTTTTATCACTGTTTGTTCTTGATTCAACACGCAAGCACTGACATTGTCGATTCCCACAGGGAGCATACTTCGCCTGGAAAGCCACAGCGATGGGAAAGAACTACGTGAATGGAAAAACATTCCTTGAAAAGAGGTATCAAAGTAATCCACTTGGTGAATCGTTGTAGTGTATAAGATGGAGAAAAAAAAAACTGTACAATTATATTACAGATACAATGAAGATCTGGAACTTGAAGATGCTATACACACTGCCATCTTGACTTTGAAGGCGAGTTCATCTCTACACCTCGTGTCGGATTGAGCAAAACAAGATCCATAGCGCTTTTTCTTTCTTTTTCAGGAGAGTTTTGAAGGTCAGATGACCGAGGATAACATCGAGGTGGGCATCTGTAATGAAGCGGGATTTCGCAGACTGTCTCCTGCGGAGGTGAAGGATTACCTGGCAGCCATTGCTTAAACATCAGCACTACAACGGCTTACACAGTTTAACTACTTCGGTTTGGTTGTTCATTTGAATGCTGCATTTTTATTATACGTGCATCTGTGTAACTGATTTCTTTATAAAAGTGTGCATATTATCAACAAGCTTTACATCCTGCTTATTTCACTTTTTTATTTTTTTTTGTACCTAATTATGAATTACCTTGTACTACGTCATTTGGGATCTGTTTTATTGGTAAAAAAAAAAGCGTTTGACAGACAACAAGTGTGTTTCAAGGCCTGCTTTGTCACAGCGCTATGTAAATGGGACCTTTCCCTGAGGCTCAGTTCATGTACGTTTTTCAACATGAATTGTTGGCATAGAGGGGAAAAAAATTACTTCCTTTTAAAGTGTTGAACAAAGTCTAAAAGGTTATAAACCTCTCCGTATCCCGTTCGAGCATCCATGCAGATGAAATCGTCGAGATTCATTTTAGATTCTGTGTGAAGAACACATACAGCGAAAGAGGAGCTCAAAACTATGGTATTTAAAGAAATTGCGGCAAATAACGATTTTGCAACAAACCTGATGTCTCCAAACACGGGTACGGTGGGGGCGACGTACGCCATTTCCCATCAGAGTCCTTCATATGTGACCGATCAGAAGCAAACTTCTTCAAGTAAGCGTCACCTGGTATGACGCGAAGCTTCCTGAAACACAGTAGATAACCACTGAGATGGCTAGAACGATAAACCTTCTGTTAAAATGCAGATCACATCGGTTCTTGACTTGCCTCCAGAAAGCAGGTTTTAAATGCTGGTCAGAACGAAAGGCTTCCTTTGAATATACATCAAACAGGCAAGGGAAGGGAAGAATGGTGTCTAAATCATATATAAAGCTCTGTCCTTGTTTATCAGCGTGTAGAAGTATAACATGGTAGTCCTAAAAGGCAAAAAAAGAAATCTTATATTAGTAAAAGATAAATCAACGATAATTTGTTCTGTAAAACTTTCTTACCCAGATTACTGGTTGATCCCCTCGACTGGATTTTTGTTTCCAAATGGGTATCTGCATTAATTTTAAAAATGACACGTATACAGAAATCACTCAGTACTCTAATATAATTATTATATATGCGCCGAGACGTTAATCAGCCTCACCGTTTTTCTTTCATTAGATATAAAGACCGCATACACTTCATCCAACGAGCAAGTGCCCTGATCCTTGACATATTCACACAATTTCCATACGTTCTCCTCACTGCAGAATAGAGAAATATATTGTTAATTTAATAAAACAAAAACAAAGTACTGCTGTGATGTTACGCTTACCAGTAACAGCTGGTGTATACACACTGCTCTCTACACGGAGCTATACTTGTATATTCGGACTGGGCGCTTTCTTCGTTCATTGTTACCGTTCACATGTTATACTATGATGTATTTTGAATATAACGACATTGCGAAAAAAAAACAGCAAATAATACACCCCTAAAGCGATCGTACAGCGGCGATAGGTGTTTGTTACGGTTTAATTTGTCCGTGAGAAACTTTAGTCAGGTTTGTCGTTCCGGCGTGTCGATGGAGTGACGCGCGAACAGCCCTCAGGTGAATTGCAAATGTAATGTGCACGATTATCGTCGCTATTGTTGATGGTTTAAAAGCACGATTAAAAAAACACGTTAGCGACAGATAATGTGCAATTAGTCATCGGTTTCAAACAGCCCTAAAATGGTTGGTGGGTCAAACCAAACTGATTTTACACTTTCACAACAAAGATGCGTTATTATATATATATATATATATATATATATATATATATATATATATATATATATATATATATATATATATATTACTTTCGTTTTACAGCAGATTATAAATCATAACAAACGCTGCTTTGTTTGCAGGCTACTTTTTGTTCAAATAATCTACAATGTTTCCAATAAAATGGTAGGCTAATCAGATAATTAGCCCTAGACGTTTATTTAAAAATAATAATAAAAAAAGACACATCACAGGAATGATTTATTTCACATTTTAAAACACATTAGCAAAACATTTCACTGCATTGCCATCAAATAAATGCTGTTTTGCTGAGATTTCTCTAAAACATTACATTTTATAAACCCTTTTCTCGCAAATTTAGCATTCAGTAATTGTTTTGCTGATTAAATATTTAAAATATTCAGAATCGTGGCCTTAAAGACGTACACACCTGATTCGGATCATTTGATCACGGGTGACAGGGAATGACACGGAGTTTTAAAGTTTAAGGCGTATGTTATGTAGGATGTGAATACAAGTAAACAAACAAACAAGCTATGTATAATCAGAAGTTGTCGTCTTTATAGCATGGGCCTACTTGCTTCTCAAACCAAATAACACAAAAAGCTCTAGCTTTAGGCCTAATTTGGAGTTGCATTTTTGTACGAAACAAAACAGGCCCAATGTTTTAGACAAATACATAAATAAATCAGCACTTAAACTCGATTCTTGTTGCAATAAATGTTTTAGAGGAATAACCAAAGAAACCGCCCAGCCATTAACACCTCGTTTTTTTTATGAACAGCTCTTGCTAATAGAACGCAACACCTTCGGACCATTGAGAGCTACAGCGTGGATATAAACGGGGTCTGGGTCTGGATCTGGGTCTCCAGTCTGAGTTTGGACCGAAGAGCTCATCATGACTAACGGAGTGAACGGAGGACTCGGCGGGCTGCTGCTGGACTCAAGCGGCGCCTCACGAAGGAGGTACAAAAGATACACCACGGGAACTTACATCGGACTTATTGCGTACGCGATTCAAGATTCACCGGACAAGATGCTCACGTTCAAACAGGTAGGCCTAAAAGCTATATATGAGTATATGAAGCTTCGCGCTTTTGACGCACGCTAACCTGTTCCCTGTTTGTGCAGATAATGAAAAAGCTGGAGCCGTTTGTCTTCGGAGACAAAAAGGGCATCGAGAACAACATCAGAGTCTGCCTTTCGTCAAACAGGTGTTTTGCAAAAGTGAGTTAATTAAATTTTAGTCTAGTTATTTATTTATTTTTAAAGGGGGGCAATTGCAATCCACGTGTATAGGCTACTGTTATTAACAGACTTTTGCACGTTCGTGTGTTCATAGGTGCCGGTGGATCCGGATTACCCAAACCCTAAAAAGAACTTCTGGAAAGTGGATGAAAATGGCATCACTCCAAAAATGTTTCGCAGGCATTTTAAGTATCTAATCAACACATTCCCCGGCCTGTCGGTGGATCAGACGCCACCGGCGGATGGGTGCGAGGAGAGCTCGTATCCCCCCGAGCCTCTCACGCCAGCCCGCGAGGTCACCGAAAACAAAAGCGAAGGCAAGTTCACGGGCCCCTTTTCCATAGACTCGCTGCTGAAGAGCGACCGCGAGGTGAAGCGCGCGCCCCGCACGCGCTCGGAGGAGCACGCGCGCTACGTTGACGCGCTGCGCGCGGCGACCAAAAGGAAACCCGTTTATGAATACGAAGCAGTGGAGCGCTATTACCCCGTTTCGGTAGGACGTGAGCTGGCCTCGGCGAAAAGACCTCGCCTGTCTTCAGGGCTTCAGTTCGGACAGTCTCTGCCCGCGCACATCACATATAACCACGTTCTCCTCGGCTCTCCTTTAATGTGTGACGCTAGATACATCTGCTGGTGAGCAGCCAGACTGACCACAAGTAAAGCTGAAGAAATTGCACTTAACTTCTGTTTTGTTTTTTGTTTTGCTTTTTTAATAAAACGGATCTTTTTCACATTGGTTGTTTACTTCTGCTTGATGACAAATATTTAAGGCGTTTTCTGATAACACATAAGCTTGCAGTTCATGTATAGGCAAAATTTTTCAAAACAATTTTTCACATACATTAGCATTAGCATAATGTTTGTCCTCGTTAATGAAAACAGGTCGATTGGCTATTAATAGGTGATTAGCACATCATCCGAGATAATGTTAACATAATAGTGGAGCTACTTTCTAAAACATGTTTGCTTTACGTTCCCATTTGCCACGAGGTGGCGGTAAAATGTTAAAATTGGATATTGATGTAAGTTGCAATAAAGCAACTAAAGAGCATTGATTTATTAACTCAGTAATGATATAGAGGTAAACTCGGGGAGTATAAAATTGCTTGTAAATGGACTATAATTTCTGTTATTTCAATTGATCTAATTTCTAGTCTTTAAAAGCCGACTGTGACCTGTTTTCTGAAAACAAGTTGTCCATTGTTCAATGATTCTGCACTATTTACACCAAACAGACACTGCAAGAAATATATTTTTATGATCCTGCATTATTTACCCACACCGCAAAAACAGTTTTGTTGTAAATAAAAGAGTATTTGCTATGAAAACATCTACATATATAAACAGCTAATATAATATAATTGATAATATACAATCAAAAAGGATCCAGGACCACAAAGCATTTTTTGGGATAAAACATTTGGAGTTAATTTATACACCATCTGAATAAATAAGCTTTCCACTCATGTATGGTTTGTTAGGATGATATTTAGATGTGATACAACTATTGAAATGCTGGAGTCTAAATTGAGAAAATCGTCCAAATAATGTTCTTGGTGATGCATGTTGCAAATCAAGCATTAAGTTTGTATATATTTATGGTGGGTAGTATCCTAATGATTTTTTATATAAAAGAAAAATCTATAATTTTGATCCATATACCGGCTATACCCATGCTGCTTATGATTGGTTTTATGATCTAGGGTCACATATATAAATTAATCAATCACTTTTATTTATGTAGGGCTTTTAACAATACAGACTGTGTCAAAGCGATTAACAGTAAGAGAATATAGTGATGTGTAAGGACAAGATTAAATGCATAATTTTTTATTAAATGCAGTTTGTGTAAACAAATCGACAATAATTGCTAGAAATTAAGTGTCGCTAACTAAGCAGGACAGAGGTGACAGCAGCAAGGAACCAAAACCCCATCCGTAACAGAATGGGGAAAAAATGGAAGAAACCAGGAGGCCAGTTCTCCTCTGGCCAGATAAACCACTTAATTTCCAGTTCAATTTTAAACACAGCTATGTCAGATTATGTAATGGACTTATTGTTTGTGTGTGTGTCTGGTTCCTGTGATCTGTCGACAGGGATCATCTAGGTGTTCTGGTCTCTGATGAAGGTCATCTCTTGGTGCTGATCCACCATCTGATCTGGATATGAACTGAGAAACAGAATAGGAAAGAAATAGACTAATATTTGCATAGATTATATTCTTTTTATAATGTAACAAGTACATATTGTGTGTTATGGGGAGTGTTCCTGGTTCTGGTTCTGCCTAACAATCCTTTAATGGATTTGAATAATAGTAGCGTATTAGTGCGTTATGTGTAAACCAGGTTGAGGGGTGGGTCTTTAATCTAGGTTTAAACTGACAGAGTGTGTCTGCCTCCCAAACAGCGTTAGGGAGATTGTTCCAGAGTTTGGGTACAGTGGACGTGGAGGACTATAATGTGATACAAGCTCACTCAAGTGTTGGGGAGCTGAATCATTCAGGGCTTTATAAGTAATTAACAAGATTTTAAAATCTATCGGATGTTAGATAGGGAGCCAATGTATAGTTGACAGAACCGGACTAGTATGGTCATACTTCCTGGTTCTAGTACACACTCTAGCTGCTGCGTTTTGGACCAGCTTAAGTTTGTTTATCAAGTGTGCAGAACAACCACCCAATAAAGTGTAATT
This sequence comes from Puntigrus tetrazona, assembly GCF_018831695.1. Classification (NCBI taxonomy): domain Eukaryota; kingdom Metazoa; phylum Chordata; class Actinopteri; order Cypriniformes; family Cyprinidae; genus Puntigrus; species Puntigrus tetrazona. Next base: position 10,408,118 of record NC_056717.1, on the reverse strand, counting down.
ACAAAAGTCTAACCTCGAGGTCATACAGATGCCAGAAACATGGTTTTCAAAGGAACGACTATCACTATAGCACACTTAAGTTCCTAACTAATCAAGAAGAATTAACAGAGCAGCCATCGAGTGTTAGTTATCTAGGTTATTGCATGTGGGGTTTTTAGGTTCTTTAGAATTCAGAAATTAATTATCATGCATGTTTTTATATTGATGATGCGTTCCATTCATCTGCACCGAAAACATGGTGTATAAACAGTTTTCACTCTAAACTTTGAAGTTAATTTCTCAATTAAAGAAGTTAGAAGTAGCTACCCATTGAAAGTTAAAGCTAAACCACGCTTAATTGCCAAACATATCCCATTAACCTTTGATTTCAGTAATCTTTGTTTTATATTACAACTTTGGATTTTATTTATACATTGTGTGTTTTGGGCAAATAATGCAAAATCATTGGGTTAATGGGAACAATGCAAACGTGTTAGACAGAAAAAGAAAAAAAAAGATTGAAATAAAAATATAATTTCCAAGCAGCATTTAGGTTTATATCAAAGTTTAATATCAGTAAGTCAAGTTTTCAAAAAGGTACAATAACAATAATAATAATAATTACAGCAGTAACTTTACTCGAAACCTTTCTAACCATTTCCACTGCTCATGATTGATGAACATCGTGATTCTGCATTATTTACCCAAAACACACACTAAAAAAAGATTTTCTAAAGTTGTAAATAAAACAAAGATTACTGGAATATGATTTACAAGAAAGTACTGTTTCATGTGTAAATTGTTTTTACACGCTTTGTTTTCAGATAAAGAACAATTAGTCTATGTGATTATTATTCAAATATTTCTGTCCTATATTGCTGCGGATGTTCAAATCTGTTCAATAAATGCCTTTTCAATGAACAACTGGCCATGCAAATTTGTTTGCCTTGTCCTAAAATATTATCTTGATGTTGTAACTATCCTGCCATAATGTATGCTACACATTCTCTCATTTAAATAAACCAATGTGTAAACAGACCTTTGGTAATTACAGGCATGATTAAATTCTTTCTCCCCTTCCATTTTGACAGTGATACAGAATTTGGTGTGGACAAAGAAATCAAAACTAACACAGAGTAAGCACAGGTGTTATCAGTAAGTAGTTTTACTATTTAATTTAATCCCACCCTCCCCTGACTGACCGGCATGGATTGCAAGAAAGATATTTGCTGTAAAATTTCTCTCTTTGCAAAAGCAAGTAACAATAAATAAATAAATGAGAAAATATACTCGTCTCGTGTTTTATATTGTAATGTACTCATATATTGTAAGATCACTTTATATTGTAATGATCCCGAAAACTCATGTCTTTCGTGTGCACCTAACAACATACTGGAGAAAAACATGTGCAAAACGTTGCATTATGGACACTTCTTGTGTTTTATTTTATTCTTTATGATATATACATTTTAAATATTAATATTAAACTATATAAATCAGTCATTTAATTTTGAGAACAAAATTTTTTAATGCTGTAGTCTATTTTTAACAGTACAAAATGGCTATTGACATAGGACTACCTGCTATCTACTTTTAGGAAGGTTGTCTCTCGCATACTTGAGGGTCTTGGTATCAAACCCCTGTGTCAAGGCAAAGTAAATTTCAGCAGATATTTAACACTTTGCATATTTTTCCAACATTTCTTTCAACACATCAGTTCCTCTTAGAGCAGTCTTGAGAATAATCTAACCAAGTCATTGCCACTGAGGTTTTATTTCACGACCCGCGACAATGAGGTAAGAAGATAATCATCCTCATTGCGCGCAGCAGTGAGCCCCGCCCACCACAGACGCAGCGGTCACGTCGACCACGTCTTCGTGAGTACGTGAGGTCATCCACGTTTGAGACGCGCCTCTCCGGAGTTTTACGCCGCTTACGCTGCGCTCGTGGAGCTGAGTTTGAGGCTTAAGGCTCTTCGGTGTTTCTGCATCTCACGGGTGGGCCAAGGGCTTTTACGTGACGGTTACATCACATATTAACTCTGTGATGGGGGATTTAAAAAATGGCAAATTAAAGGAAAAAGAAAGCCTTACTTCAAAACGAAATTAATTGATTTGTTTATTTACTAATATATATATATATATATATATATATATATATATATATATATATATATATATATATATATATATATATATATATATATATACTCAGATAAAGTTTTGACCTTTCAATAGAAAATAAGTTAACTTGGGTTTATGATCATGTGGTCATGTGCTTTTGTTTTGATTCTGAGAGCATGCTGTGTGGACAGGAGAGGAAAATTGCCCAAAGTCGTATGACTGATTATAAGGTCAAAAGGTGGATAAAATGATTAACAAGGCAGGTGTGTCCATTATCTAGCTCAGGAACGGAGTAATTATTACCACTGCCTTTGGCTTAGGTTTAGCCCAATGACTAAAAAAACTATATAGCTTTTCCATTTTTTAGCTATGAAACTGGAAATCTTTCTTTCAGCGCTTATATTTATAAGCACTATATATGCACTGTAAATCAGCTGTGCAGAAGAGCAAAACTCTCTTTTGAACCTCTCGGCACTGATACTTTCTGTATGGGGTTTGCCAGACACTCAGTTTTCAGTCACTACACAGACTCGGCCGAAGGTGGCCACAACCTGTGAACCCAACCTTTCCAGCTGTGGAAGATGAAACCGAAGGTTAATATCTGAATTGTTTTTTTGTTTTTTTTTTTTTTTACAAAATCTCATCTCCTGTGTTGCAGCGGTCCTGTTTGCACTCACAGGAAAAGTTTCCCCATCTAATAAAACACATGGAAATATGGGTAAGCCTATACTATGCTGCCTCATGTATGTTGTCCATTCATGCCCGACGAGAATAATTAGCACCTTTCTTGGCTGTTGTTTTGCAGTCAAAGCAATATTTGAAACCTAAAGATTCAGTTTGGACAGGAAAGTGGCCGGTTACCTTGTACTATCCCCTTCGGCAAGTTGTTAGTGAATGGGTTTAGGTCCTGTTTTAAAGGTTATTTTCATGGAAAACAAAACAAAGTCAGGTCAGAGCAATTTTCCACTTCAGTAATTGGTTGCATCTTATCAGCAGAGGCAATGACCTGTAGCGGGAATGCTGCCATGTTGCCAGGTCAGAGTAAAGTGGACATGGTGGACCAGAAGGAGTTTTTCGTGCAGGTGATCTCTCTGTATCATGCGAAAGCGGCTCTGCTGTATTAGCACAATTGCGAAGATGAAGCTGTAAAAATAATTCACGCAGAGCGGTTTATTATTTGGAGGAACAGCCCAGGGTGTGTCTGGATAAAACTACTGCGAAAAACGAAGAAACAACTGTAATATCTAGCACTTCTCACAGAAAACGCTTAACCCCAGAGGCAGGGAAAGGTTTATAGGGTTTTTAATGTTTGCAATTATATGGGTCGAAAAATGTGAATATTTGTCCAATATTAGTATAGAAAGCAGTTCGAAAACGAAACATTTCTTTCACGGTAAAGAATTATGACCCAAAAAGTTATGGCTGTGGTTATTGAGTAACTTTATCATCCTAAGCATCAAAGTGAAGTGAGCAGTAAAGTGCAGTTCTAATTGTTGTTCCGCTGACAAGCACTCATAAACCGATCAAAAAATCAGATATGAGAGATATTTCAATCAGAAACGACCTCTAAAAATTTACATGTTTACCAGAGACACCAATAAATTGATAGCAAAAACCTTCTCACAGTTTATAAATTGATAGATTGTTTTTTGCGATTGTTATATGTTGGGAGAAAAACTCTTCTTTTGCATGTGCTCGTTTATATTGTCTCATACACATTAATGCACAATCCATAATGCTTTAATCATTCTGGTAAAAGTTTGTGTTGGCACATCATTATCTAGTTCATCATTTATTGACCATCTACTTCATGACCTAATTCTGCGTCTTGCTTATTTCATTGTGAATGAAATCACCACATTTTGGTCATTTATCCCTTGCGTAATATCTTACAAAAATTGCCATAAACTATTTTAACCGTTATGCATCGTAAATAGTGTTTATTATCACTGTGTAACTTTTAAGTTGTCCTATTATCCCTTTTAGTAAATCAGTAATACATGACATTGAACTGAGTGGCACCTGCTTTGAGGTTTAGGTGAGGCCTACATCTCGGACAGTTCTGAGCGCTGTCTCATGTCATGTGCGACTGAATCATGGCTTAGTGTGATTCATACTACATCGGACTACTGTTATTGCATCACATACCGCACTAAAGCAGTTTAATGCAGTTTAAGCAGATTGCGACTGCATGTTAGAGGTCTGAAACAGGATGACTGGGGTATTACTAATACATAATTATGAATTTATTGATTGCCTAATAATAGTAGTTTAAAGTGTAAAAGAATGCCTTAACGGGAAAAGGATTGGTTTACAGACCTGGACAAGTCAGCAAGGGCAAGGGACAAAGGCAGGAATCTACTACTATACTCTGGACAGTCTACAGTCAACATACATCAAACTGGACCCTGCTGACCTTTCAGTACCTGAAAGGAAGGCGTGTAGGCCTTTTTTACTGTTACTGAGTGCCAATACCAGCTATAATGTTCATTCTGACGATGTGGGCACGTCTCTGTGCGGTTTAAATGATAACATAATGACTGTTTTTTCCTGCTCTTAGATGACCACTTCAAAAAAAAACAACAACAGCCTTTGGTTTTGAACCTCCTTTTATTCTTTTGATTTGTCTGATGCTAAGAGCCTGTAGGGAGAGGGAGGCCATTGTTTATCTGTTTTTTTTCGAGGCATCCAATAACCCACATGCTGTGCAAACCAGATACGAGGTGTTTAAGAGGAAACCCGCGCTGTATTTCAAGTACAAGGACACGGATAGAAGCCAATGTCACGAACCCAGATTCAGTGAAAAACTTGACTTGACAGAAAGGTGAGAAATGTACACATTCGGTCCTCAGATAAATCACAATTTAACACAGAGTTCTGACATAACTGAATGACATCCCTTGAAATGTGTGGTATAATTTTTAATTTAAAATGGCTGCAAGTAAGATATTAGTTTTTCTTTACTCATAGCTGTATGTTTTTATTTTAATTAATTTTTTCCAGATGTGTAAAATGATTAGAAGAGCACCAGACTCCAGGAGAAACCCAATGTGAGTTCACAGCGATATGAACCTGTCAGGTGAAAGTCCACAATCCTTATCAGTTATTATTCTCTTTAACCCAGTTTATTAACCCGAGCAGTCTACTCTATGATTCAACATGCGTTTTGCCTATAAATCTAAAAGTCATAAAAGTTTATCTAGTCAACAATGGTTTCAGTATTTTTCCACAACACAGTTTCACCTGGCCGAACGCCCAGCTTTACATCAAACAACCTAAAAATAACTGATCTTATGACCGATTTTTTTTTTTAAGTTTATGCTGGATTTATTCTGCATTTATTCTAATCTGCATTTATTCTGCCGTCTTATTCAGTTTGTGGTGTAAATGGTGCTTGAGAGTTGATCAGCATAATGTTAGTTTCTGTGCAATGTGTCCATTGTGAATGTGCTCGTTATCACTGGCTCATATTAGCTAACCACAGTGAAAGCATTGTGCTGTTAGAGAGGACACACACGCATAGACACATACAAAGGCATGCACTTCTCGGAACAATACTTTATTGATTCAAAAGAATAAACAGCTTTGAGATTTTTTTTTTATTTGATTTTTTTTTTTTTTTACAGCAAATGCATGCATGCAGGGGCGCACGAATACAGGTGTACAAATACCACTGAAGTCAACTTCTATCTTTTATTGTAATTTGAAAGATCGGTCCGGCAATCAAGAGTGAGCACTGTTTTCATATATCATGCAATGCTGTGAAACAAGACATGACTCAGTGAGGTTGCCCAATAGAAGGAGGAGTGGGCAGGACTGACTAAACACACATCTTTATAAAATTGCCTGCAACATCCTGTCGCGAGCAGCACGTACTCAGCTGTAACTCTGCAAAAACTTTTTAGTTTATTTTTTTTTTTGGACTTTCTTGTTTTCATCTTTGTGGACAATTAACCGGTAAGTCACGAAGAGTGCTATTTTATTTTTTCGAGTTCGTTTTTTTTTTTTTTTAGTTAAAATGTTGGCTATTTCTGTATCTAATAACTCCGCAGTCTATTTCTAAAACGCCTCTGGTATAATATCGAACAAGGTATATTTATCCGCTTTGAAATGAGGATATCCGGTGTAAAATGTTTTAATGAACCACACGACAACAATAAACTCTACGCTAGTATATAGTTTGCGGATGAGATCGTTTTTAATGTGTTGTTTATCTTGCTACGCGCGTGCGTGTGGTTGCACGTGCATGTCAACAAAGTAGAGTAAGTTAGAGGGGGAAACAAATGGCCAACGAACAGAGTACATGTACTAAAATAACTAGCGAAAACTGCTGGCCTGCATGGGAACCAACGCACTGCCTATTTTGTATGTTTTTTAAATATCTGTCGCACTCGAAGCTCATTTTATAGCGCTCTTTCCTAATGAGACGACGAAAGCCACTGTGCTGGATTAGAGCCGAGCGTTTATCAAACGTTCAGGGTTAAACGTAACAGGTGTGTTTGCATCGTCAGGCACATTATTCTGCCTTAACAGTGTTTGTTTTGCGGTAGTTTTTAGTCTGTGACTGCGTTTAAGACGCAGCTAAAAGTGAAATACTAATAGCTAACCCATTTAATTTGAATGAAATTATCATTCGAAATATAAAACCAGGAATATGTTAATCTATACATGCATATCAACATGAATAAATATGTTGAATGAGTAATATACCTAATTAAATATATGCTTGTCCGTACATAGCAAAATAGTGTGTGCATGCATGCATGTAACACATAAGCAAGAAAATCTGAGATTATTTTATACTGATTATATATTGTATGCAGACAAGTATTAATTGGGGAATAGCATTTTTTAGGACCCCTGCAGTGACTGGTCTAATGCGCATTGAGTTCGGTATCTCTCTCAGTATAAAAATATGTTCCATGAATTGGATTTCAGAAAAGAAGAAGAAGAAGAAAGTGGTTATGGGAAGTGAAACAGGCGTTTTCCTCTCCTCTGCAACTGCCACGATGCTTGTGTTCCAACATAAACGTACTTTCGGACATTGACGAAATGATGAAAACATATATGTATTTATACAAATACACAGTACAAAGGTGTCTGAGCCATTCCAATATGGATCGGCTCCTAAGTTAGTACTTTATTAGTAAGGCATTAATTAAAAGTCTCGTTAATCATTGTACACTTTAATGGAAAGCTGGTCCTGAGAAGCGAACGGGTGAATCAGTTGTTTTAAAGTATAGTGAGTATTCTAGGGCACGGGAAGGGCGGGATCTGTCCCTATGTTGCTCTGGTTTATATCCTGCTGAGACGGTACAGACACTCCCAGGTAAAAGATTATTCAAAAGAGGCCATAAGGGCACACAGCTTAAAAACAAGCAGGTGACCTACTTGACAGCCATACATTATTTGTTAACTTTTCTTATATTTAAATTTATATATATATATATATATATATATATATATATATATATATATATATATATATATATATATATATATATATATATGACACACATTTTAAAGAAAGTCTCATTAAGCTGATTTCTTCTCGCTTGGTCTAGTAATTCATAAGTGGTTTCAGTTGCCACATGGTTCTGGTCAAGAATTTGTGTAGGGGTTTGCTGTAGAGACCTCAGCAAATGGTGAATTACACAATCATGGTTTTTGAAATACAGAAATTCCTCTTGATAAACATCTTGGCTCGTCTCCTAGAGCTCGTCTGTGCTCAGTCGCTGCTTTTTTTATAGGGGCTTGGTACAGGAACACTCCTTGAACCTGTGGGATGATAAGACACAAAGGCTTTCATGCTGGCTTTTGGAGCAAAGCTGAAAAAAACCCGGCTAGTGTTAAAGGGGTGGAGGGACTGACCGCGGGAGCCGTGGAAGCAGCTGTGTCAGTGGCTTCCTGTGTGTAGCGTCCAGGCCAGCTACAGAGGAAAAGCCTGACATGTGACCTTTAGAAACCTCAGACAGACAAAGAGCCTGTTCATGCTCCCATTTACATGCACGTCGACATTAAAACTGTTGTCCTTTTGAAATGCATGATGTGCATCATCCAAAACAGATTTGGCTGTTTGAAGAGCTGAGGATCTAATCAAAGAAAAAATGCCAAGGAATGTATCTTTTAATGTGCCAAATGTGGGAAGTGGTACAAAGTTCAAAGGCTTCATCAGAAGCCACATTTACATTGCACGCATTGATAATATTTAATACTGCACAGCATTGTATAAATTTACCTTAGGTTACAGCTTCAAAAATAATGTTATGTTGTTGTTTTAATGGTCAAATATTACATGTTATTATTATTTCTACCATATTACTTTTTTCACTTTTTTATTTGTCATATATTCTTGTTGCGCTGCGGGATGAGAAACTAGATAGAAGAATGTCACCGCAGTACATCGGCTGTAACGTGTATGTGATGATATCTTTAACTCGAAAATAGAAAATGGCAAATTCTGAAATAAAAACGCCCTGAACGGTCCAGAGAAAATTTTTTATTTTATTTTCTATCTAATCTATTCATGAGCTCCAGTAATGCTGTTGTGCATAGTTACTGCCAAATCTGAATTACACGGCAACAGAAACAAGGAACTAGTAATTTGACACTTCCTTCTGTGACCTTAAAGGAAGATTGCGGTATGTTATGTGAAGTGCCCTAACTGTAACAAGGTTGTATTTATGTTACCTTTTCCCTACCTCTAGGTGTCCTTGTTGAGAATGGATGATATTCAAGTAGTTGAGTCAAAGCCCCTCATCCCGGACAGGGATTTGCAAGTATGTAAAACACAACATTTTTGCAAAGATTTGTATTAAGTTTACATATTTATACATGACAATATGGTGAACAAATTTTGCGGTGACTTATACTGTTTTCTTCTCTATCTCAGGGGCTAAGAGAGGCTGTCCAGCAGCTGGTGATTAAGGCAAGCATTTTTCCCCCCTTTTTTTTGCTTTTGACTTAATTCAAAAATCTTTTTGCTGACACCATGGCGTTACAACGGTACTGACACAGTGCAGATTCGCATCCAACGAGCCTCTCGTGCTGATCCTCACAGATTAAAGTCCCGAAGTTTGCAGGTCATGTGTTTAATAAGAGCCTCTAGACCAATGACGTGGGCTGCTGAGAGAGACACTGGCCATCTGCCCGAGGCGCTCACACAGGGCTCGTCCCGTTTAAAGAGATTAGTGCCAGTAGGGAGACAACATATGTTTGTGTTCAGTCGCTATACAAAGCCAAGCGGAAGAAGTTTATGTCCTTGTCAGTGTTAAAGATGTTATTTGACTTTCTTAGCAGCTTGTGCTGCAGCCTGATGCAGCTGAAACTAGTTTCTGCAGCGTCAGCCGGTTGATCTTTGATAGGTGGCTTGCACTCAAAGACTTTTCTCAATGACTTTTGCATTGCACGGTGGCTATTTGTCATTGTTTGTCCCTAGTGTTAAATTAACTCCAAAAAAGTTAAATCGAAAGTTAACGTTCGATCCAATGATTCATGCTTTGTTGGGTTTAGTGGCTATTTTAAAAAATGCAAAAACATACAAATACAGGTCTACACTTTATTTTGTTAGTTTACTTACTAACTTACTAACTAGCAGTAACTACGCAACCACATATCAACAAATCCTCATTAATTTACAACTACATGTCTACTAACTCTAAGTAGACCGTTAGTTTGTTTTACGAGTATCTAATATATAAAATATCGGCCTTGATCATGCGAGATTCTGATTAAATTGCATTTTACTGCTTTTTATTCATCCTTATTGCTAATAGACAAGAGTTAATCAGTGCACACCTCCATCACATTTTTGTTTGGCTGCACTCGCCTAAGTTTCCGATGGCCTAGAGGCGGCTACTCCAAGCATCTGACACAGGCTGATCCAATTTACGGATGTCGTTAACCAGAATTAACTTGTTTTGATCTTGGTGCAAAGCATGCTGGGAGCATGGGGCTTAGGTCGAGCGACGACAACAGGGGTATAAAACCCTGCACACAGGCGAATATTAGCAAAGTGCTGAAACAGGAGCTTACTTTCAATCGGATCTTACCTGTTCATTCTCATCAGTACTATTAATTACTATCGGCAGCCATGGTTCTGGAGGACTCTGATATGGAATTGGTTTTCGAGATAGAAGTTGCTGTGAGTAGAAATATTCATGGTGCATTTGGTGCTTTTTGAGTTTTTCTTTGGCTGTTTTTATTGTCTTGGTGATGAATAATGACTAAAGTTTAGATTTGGACAAAGGTTTATTTGTGCAGTGCTTTTAACAATACGCAATGTTTTGAACGTTTATAATATCTTTATGCCTTAAAGGTGGATTTAGCAGATTAGAGCCTGGTAATATTGTTTACCTTTTTAATATTGGCTGCATCAGTCTTAATTTGTGAAACTGGTAGACGCAGCTGAATATTATGAAATCATTACAGCCAGTTTTTACGGACTGTGATCTTGCGGATTACAAATTTAAAACCAAAGTGCATTGAGTGATGAAATGTTTGCAGTTTGTCTGTGGTTCATTTGCAGAACTCTTCCAAACTGTGCCTGTTTTCAAATGTTCCATTAAACTGCAAGGCTACGGCGTTAAAACCAGCTTTCTTAAAACAAAGAGGTGTTATACGCACACAGAAAACATTTCATAAGTTGCCATTGATATACATGCGTTATAATGCGTCGTAATGCTGATGAGATTAATGCTGCTTATGATGATTCAGCAGATGCTGATAAGCATTTTCTTACCGTGTTGCGTGCAGGAACATGATGTGGAGACTCCATATGGCAGAGTCCACTGTACCATGAAAGGGGTCCCTAAGGGTGACCGCCCCGTCATCCTCACCTATCATGATATTGGACTGAACCGTAAGATTTAATCAGTTTAAAATCCTCCCTGAATCTTTTCATGTTGCTTTACAACACATCAATCAAGAGGTTCTTCTAAGAGACAGGCTTTAATGCATAATTTGTGCTTCTTCGATAGATAAAAGCTGCTTTGACAGCTTGTTCAGCCATGAGGATATGCAGGAGATCATGCAGCACTTTGCTGTGTGTCATGTAGACGCACCAGGTCAGCAAGAGGGAGCGAACACCTTCTCCACCGGGTGAGTTATATTACGGATAGACACATAAGTCGCAATCTATTTTTTAAATGAATGCAGAAGAATAATAGCTTATTTGTTATAGATACGAGTACCCTTCCATGGACCAACTGTCGGAGACACTTCCTTCAATCCTTAAACATTTTGGGTGAGTTGATTGCTGTAAGTTTTAAGTAGATTTCAGATAATGCCTCAGTCTTAACTGGTTTTCTTTAACCCCACAGACTAAAGAGTGTGATCGGCATGGCTGTTGGAGCGGGTGCTTATATCCTTGCTAAGTTTGCAGTGAGTTTGACTTCCTTTTTGATTATTATTAAGCGATTTTAAAGTTTTAATCAATGCAGGATAAAGGGCTAAAAGTGTTTCTTTTCCTGTGGATTTTGGCATTCATTTTAGCTAGTTTAGCTGCTGAGGAATGTCCAGTGTGGAAAAAAAAAAAAAAAAAAAAAAAAGCTTGACTTGCGAGTTATTTAATAAACTGGGGGTTTAGATGTGTTTTACAAATACTGTTTCTTTTTACAGTTGGATTACCCTACTATGGTGGAAGGCCTTGTGCTAATAAACATCAACCCATGCGCTGAGGGCTGGATGGACTGGGCAGCACACAAGGTAAGTGCTAACCACTTTGTGATTGCAATTTATATAAAATTCCTATTTTTAAGTTATGTAGAGTTTCACGCTGTTGTGGGCTCCATCTTCTCGAATTACAGATTTCTGGTTGGACCCACGCCATGCCTGACATGATCATCTCTCACCTGTTCGGAAAGGTCAGTCAGCGTTCGACCGTATCTAGATCATTTTTGAACCGATGGATCTGTATTAATATCAGTGTTATTATTTTTTTCCTATTTCTACAGGAGGAAATCCAGCAGAACCATGACCTCATTGGCAGATACCGTCACCACATTGTGAACGACATGAACCAGTTTAATCTGCAGCTCTTTGTCAAGTCCTACAACAGGTAAACAACACCGCTACTAAAACCTTAAAAGTTCATTTAGCAACGGCACGATGTTTAACCGATGTTTTCCTCCACTTCACAGCCGAAGAGACCTGGAAATCGAGAGGCCTGTACCTGGCGGCCAGATAAATGTCAGAACTCTAAAGTCAGTACGACGATCTTTGGAAAATCTCTAAACATTTCAGGATCAGTTTCCTGTAGTAATGACTTTTTGTTCTGGTTTCAGGTGTCCTGCACTCCTGGTTGTTGGGGACAGTTCCCCTGCGGTGGATGTAGTGGTAGGTTTAAGTTAAAAGTAATTCAGTACTATCTTCATTTCATTATTGCTTGTCATGCTTTTTATTATTCTGCACACTGTTGCTCCACCCTTTATGTCCACTGCATGTGTATTTAGTGGTTTAACATGTCTGTTTTCTGTACAGGTTGAGTGCAACACAAAGTTGGACCCGACCAAAACCACACTGCTTAAGGTGAGTGGACTTCAGTGAAGCTGGCATGTATTTATAGTCCACATGGAAAAGTCAGGCACTGATAAGATTCCGATAGCTCAGCATTATCTAGTGACTAATTTACCCAGGTAGTGCAAAAGCGGTCCAGACTGGCCAGCTCCAGGGCTGAGTCCTACCATGGCTGACCTAATTTTCCACAGCCCGCCCTCAGGTGGACTAAGAATTAGGTTTATGGCGTCTGAAATGGCCTATTTATCACAGATAAGCGCTGAGACTAGTCGAGTTAATGGAGCGCTGGGTGTTTTAGACACCTGTTTGAATGGCCGAAACCAGAAACAAGCAGTGACGCATTTGTGTTTTTCATGCATTTTAAGTAACATTTCATGTCCCCTTCTCTTTCGTCAGATGGCTGACTGTGGAGGCTTGCCCCAGGTCGACCAGGTGTGTATTTGCAACATTTATGGCATATTACACATGTTTAGATTCATTTTTGTTTGCTCAAGACACAGGATGATTATTAGGGATGAAGCGCTATAATCTCATTACGGACAGCGATGGCAGATAGTTCTCAGTTCTAATACTCTGCTTGCCACCTGCTGCTACCAGCTGTTAGAATCTGTCCAGGTTCACGACATGTACTTAGGGAAATCTGTTTTCCACCTCCACCTGATTAGCTGTTTTTGTAGTCAAATAAACTGATTTCTGTTTTTATTGTCTCAGCCTGGAAAGCTAACGGAGGCTTTCAAGTACTTCATTCAAGGAATGGGTTATAGTAAGTACTGATATTATCTATTTATTAGAATATATTCTCTATTTGATCATAAAGCTGCGGTTTTAGAAGGAATGCCCATGGTGCATTGCTTGTACCAATTTGTTAATGTAGTTTACATATTATGTTAGCGAATAGCAATATATATGACTAGGCTATGCTGCCCTCTAGTGGTGTGAAATAATTTTCGGCTTGCTCAACTTGATCTTTTTCTTAAAATGAATTTATAAAGAACTGCAAAAACTGATTCAGCATGGATTAGGGGTAAAAAATATTTAAAAAGAAAAAAATCATTAGAAATGACAGCTCTGTTCAGTTCAAGGGGAAAAAGGGTGTACAAAATATGAAACAACACAACTTTTTTTTTTTCTTTCTACATGTTCCCGGAGCCTCAAATCAGCATATTAGAATGGTCATGGGATCATGTGACACTGAAAACTATCACAGGAATAAATTACATTTTAAAATATATTCAAATAGAAAACTATATTGTAACGATTTCAGTTTTGCTATTTTTTTTTTAGTAAATTTTGTACCAAAACCAATTTTTAAGCGTACATGTTCATATGTAGTATTTTTAACACATGCAAAAATAAAAAATACATATAAGCTTTTTTACATTTGCTGTACGTATCATAATCTGTCTTCCTCTGCCTCTTAGTGCCCTCCGCCAGCATGACCCGTCTGGTCCGCTCCCGCACAGCGTCCGGATCCAGCGTGACTTCCTTCGATGGCAACCGCAGCAGGTCGCACACTAACGAGGGCAACCGCAGTCGCTCCCACACCAACGAGGGCCGTGCCCGAGCCCACACCTCCGACAACCAACGCACGCGTTCACACACTGACAACATGGACAGTTCTGTGGACCAGGCTCCCAAGTCCACCGAAGTGTCCTGTTAGACCGGTGACCTCGTCTCTGGTCCATCTCACACATGCATTAACCTCTCTGTTCTGACTGTGCTGCGCTGCCGCTAACTACACATGCAACAGGACCTCCGCATGCTGCTCTGCTGTTTCTCTCAGGGGTCTTGCACTCTTTTATTCGTCAGAGAGCATTTATGCCAAAGTGTCTTGTGTTTAAGACTATATTTCCTGGGGAAACGCTAAGGAAGGAGTGGGTAGGGTGAATGAAAGACGGGATGATGGAGATATTTCTTTTTTTGCACCCTGCGCAATAGCTGTCTTGTTGTTGTTAGAGGCAATGCAGCACAGAGACGTTTTGATGGTCATCATCCAAGTAAGCTGGGCACTGAGAAGGGCACAATTGTAAATTTATGTTGATCTCTAGTCCGCAAATCATTTTCTTATGTCAAGTTATTACACCACTTTTACAAGCTAGTTTAAGTGCATAATTAATTTGTATAATCTGTATATGTTGAAATGGACCTCACCGAACGGAAAAGGGATGGGTTGACCACAGAGTAGAGACGGTGGTATTTTTTTCCATGATGCTAATCTACCTTGTAAAACTAAGGTTTGAGCTCATAATGTGTTGATTTGCATTTTCCTTGTTGGGAGTGTCCCATTATTTTGGGTTATATGTGTAAGTCAGCGATTGATGCTCTTGAAAGTGATTTAAAATGATTTTTATGGGATCAAATGTTTTTAAAGGATCTTAACGTTAGTTTAAATTCAGCAAAACCAATTTGTAGATATAAGAATACAGGAAAATGACTGTATATGAGTGACGTTTTTGGTGTTTTTTTGTTTGTGACGATGATGATGATGAAGATGATGATTTCTATGCAATCAAGCACAACAGAACAAAATGTGCCATGGAATCCTCTACTGGGACTGGATGCTTTTTCCTCAAGGCTTTGAAAGAGTAAAATGAAGGATTGCTCAGAAAGAGATATTATAAGCAACTTACCTGCTTTTCCACACACACTAAAGCAAATGCTTGCAGCTTGGTAAGGCACTGCTTTGTAAAGATGTAAAACAATCTGATGCACTGCATTTTTAATGGAATAACAGTTTGTATTTATTTAAAAAAGGAAAATAAAAAGCTGGTTACTCAACTTTTATGTCTGTCTGAGAAGTCTGTCCATACAAAACGTTATAGTACGTGGAAATCAAAACTTTGTAAGGCACAAGTCGTTCCAAGGACTACAGTGTCATTTAAGAGCATAAGTGTAGAAAAGGCATGAAAACTACATTATCAATAGCTATATATATATATATTATTACATAGAATTTGTATAAATTAAAGAGAGTTCAACATGATACCGTCTTCTTAAATATCTACACTTACATATCATTTGTACAAAAGGATTTGTCGCAATATGACAAAAGCATAATAATAACATATATGAACGATTTGGTTGCGATAGGCCAAACGGTCTTTAAATATAAACTATTTAATATATTCATATAATGCATATATTTCTTTTTTTGTTTTTGCTCAGGAAAAAAGTACTGTGGCTTTCTCTGAAATCTTTTTCTGTACGGTCTCATACGCTCAGTTTCCAACCTCACCTCTCTCATGGTACAGCTCTAGATCCGTAAATATGTCATTGGGGTTTTTACAGCTCAGGTTGCAGAAGCAGGCGTTAATCCACATGATCTGCCAGGTGAAGCCGGATCCGTTCGGGCACTGAAAGTCGACCTCAACCGTCTTGGATTTGTAAGGGATGCAGCAGCGCTCGTCCGTACACACTCCACAGTACTTGGGCCAGTAAGTGTTTGTACTGGTGCAGCCCGAGATAGTGAAGTTGTGAGGCTTTTCCTTCCTGTAGACGTTCAAGCACTTCTTTCCAGGCTTGTGGAGAGATGAAAAAAGGCCCAAGAAGACAGAGGGTCAAAACATATTCTTTTAGACACTAAATGTCACTCTCAAATTGGCTATTTCATAACACAATGAATCTCAAACCTTGATGTGCTTTGTGATGTCCACTTTGCAAGGCCGGATGTTGCAGAGTCTGCTCTCTTTGACCATCTGACACTGCTTGTTGTTGTTAGTAATGCGTAAAGACACGCCGCGGCCGCAAGTCTTTGAGCAGGGACTCCAGGAGGTTGTCTGGGTCACACAGTTCTTGTGCAAGTTGTCTTTTACACTAGACAGGGCTATAAGAATGCAAAGACAATGAATGCTTTCCTTGTTTCTGAGTGTGAGTGTATATATATATATATATATATATATATATATATATATATATATATATATATATATTAATGTCACAAAAGAACTAAATAAATGCTGTTGATTTGCACTTTTTTTATTAAATCAAATTATAAATATTCAAATAAAATTATTATCTTGTTTCTGAAAATGTTTCTGAATTATTTCTTTGCCATCCCAGAAATAAATATTTTACCTAAAAAATCCTTTAAACTGTAATACAGTTTCACTTAAAAAAAATCGAACAACATCTCATCAACCCCAAAGTTTATACACACACATTAGGTTTCTGTATACTGACCAGACGATATGTATACGACCTAACTCGACCCTAAACTTACCTCTTACAGAAAACCTGTTTGCACTGTTAGTTAAACATCGTTCACTTAAAAAAATACAGTTTTCACTTGTAAGGAATGCAGGCTGCAGGGAAAAATATATAGAAAAAATGATGAAATCACATTATCTTGTTAGACTGTACTGTCTAAAAGGTTTAGTCTTGCTTCTCTATTTTAAAGTGCGCGGTATCACTTAAAGCAGGGGTCATCACACTTGATCCTGGAAGGCCGGTGTCCTGCAGAGCTTAGCTCCAACTTGCCTCAACACACCTGCCTGGAAGTTGACCTTGATTAACTGCTTCAGGTGCGTTTCATTAGGGTTGGAGCCAAACTCTGTGCGGTGGACACAGGCCCTCCAGCCAACTTGGTGACCCCTTACTTAAAGGGACATGCTCCAACCGTTATAAACAAACGATCTGCCCAGTTTCCAGATATTTACGGATAATTTACGAGACACAGGAGATCATACCAGATATTGTGTGTCTTGGTGCAGTCTTGCGCCCCCTCCTGGACTCATCACAGATCCAGTGCTCGCAGCAGCGCCCGGGGATTTTAACTCGCCGTGGGTTCTGGCACCAGACCCTGGGAGGCTGAGCCTCATTACACAGCGAGACGCATCCGATCGCCCCGTTCACACACAAACACTGGTATTTGCAATTGGGCTGGAAGCTCTGGCCGTTGCGGTAGATCACGCCGTTGTGCTCACAGCCAGTGCCCGGCAGATCTGGACAGCAACGGGGAGCAAAACGAGTGAAGTCAAGCTCATCAAAAACATACCGGATGCAACACCAAGAGATGTGTGTGATGTGTTGTGCTGTGCTAAAAGATGAACAGAACGTATTATAGTTCCGCTCGGCATCCCCTGGCTTGGTTTATCTGGGTCCCGCCACCTTAATCCTCTCTTTAAATCTTCATCGTAATCTAATCTAAGACCGGAACACAGTGTTATTAAGAAGGCTGTGTTAGCACAAGGACACTTACACGCACATACTCCTTTTTCGTACCTAGGCTTGTCTGCGCTGTAATCACAGTAAAGGCCGCGGTGATGGTCGCAGTTTTCTTTCTCGTTGCAAACTTCCCCCACCTGTTTGGCGCATGCTCTGCAGCAGTCGCAGCCGTCCATGATCAGGCTCACACCTGGCGGACAGGTGGGGGGAGTTTTGAGACATTCGCAGGGCCATTGGCAGTACTGCGTGCGATTGTAGGGCTCCGGGGCGATGGACTCTGGTATGGACAGCATCTTAGAAGAATCCTGGGCAAATGCTCTGTGAATCTGTAAGACACAAGTCCCGACAGATTCCCGTTTCTGACATTTTTGACAGATTCCTCCTGGCTACAGACATTGAGAAATAATAAAAAAAAATAAATTGCAATTATGAGTTCACAATTTCGATCTCTCTGACTGCTGAGGTTTTTATCTTTACAGAGGAATTGTAAGAAAAAAGTTACGGTTGTGAGATAAACGGTTGCAGTGACCTATTCTTATTTTTTTATTTTTGGCAAGAATAAGCTTTCAGAGATAAATGTCTTAATTTGTGGTTCTTCATGTAAACACATTTTAACTAACCCTCTAAATGTAATTTATGATGGCATTTATATTCGGAATCAATGTCGCTTAATTCATCACCCAAACATTCGGCTGTATCTCAGAGTAATGAACCAGTCCTAATTACACTTCCCTGCATATATCAGATGATAATAGCTATAGACCTGCTGTCAGCTCGTGGGTCTCAATTTGTACTAGAAAATCATTGCACAAGGTCAAGAAACAAAAATGAAAACCCACCTATTGGCTGTTTAAGGTTTCCAGTGCACTTTCTTTGTACGTCATCAGTCACATTTTATTTATGGTAGGCATATAAATGTTTAAACTGATGTAAATAATAGAGTTTAGGATAACAGATGATGATGATAAATTATTTTAGCTTATAACTGCAGGGCATCGTAACCTTTGACCTCGCTTAGCCTGCGTGAGATTATAAGCAGATATGGAAAGCGGGAAGAGACTAAAGTTGCATAAATGTAAAGCAGGACAAGTATCAAAGAGGATGACAGTCATTTTCAAAGGTATGATGGAGGGAACTCAGCTTTAAAGGATTTCAGGATAAATATTTGCATTTGTCAAACATGTCTATTTCTTTCCACACGGGGGCAGTATACTCTTACGCATTAATTTTTTTGTTAGGGAATTGCATTCCTCAAATGCGTAAAACATGAGGTCATTTGTTACAAATACCGGTCAAACAAAATTAAATGATAATCTATAGCGCATTTCAATTGTAAAGATTCAATATATGATATGAATTTAATGTGGAATAGAGCGGGGTTAGATTTACTTTAATAATGCAAATATTGTTGCATAACAAACCTCTGAGTTATTTTCATTTTACTAAAAGGTAAAATATAAGTAAAGAATATGATCTTGAAACGCTCTGTTTCGTTTCGTGCGTTTTTTTATTAGCACATTAAATGTTTCAACTGAAAATTGCATTCGCAGACACCAAGCAACATTCGCAGTGTTAATGCAAAAGAAAACAGGCTGCTATTTATAATAAATAGTATAGCAATAGTAGCTTATGGACAACAGTAGTTTCCAGCGCATGCTCATATGGTCTCCTGATTTAAAGTAATAATAAAACTTTAAGAGTGGTGTTTTGATTACGCGTTATTATAAATAAACATTTTACCATTTAACTGAATAAACATATATAATTTTTTACCTGTGGTACACAAGCAAATAGTAGAAGCCACATCAGAAGCCAAGCCATCACTGATCCTGAGTGATAAATGCATTGAATCCGGAATTAGATGATTCTTGAAAAATCGCCCATTCGCGAGCAGGATCCATTCATTTAGTGAGCCGAGGGAAGCGCGCGCGCACGCACACACACACACACACACACACACACACACACACACACACACACACACACACACACCTTGATACTGCTGCTGTAAAGTTTTCATACTCAGGATCCTTGATGACGTCAGAGCCCAGGACAAACCGACCGCAGGCAAGAAATTGATCACGTGATTTGGCCAAACTAGAGTTTGAGGTTGACTTTATAAGTCTGTCGGTACCCTACGATTTAGATACGCTAACAGTCGCCTCCAAATTGTCTTTTGTCATCTGTAAAGCAACATTTTTTTTGTGTGATTTAGCTGTTATAGCATATGTGCAAAGCGTAATAACAATGAGTTTTGTTATGTTGCTATGGTTACCTCATTCGCTAAATGATTTCTGTCGGCGAGCCAAGATATATTGCAGCTCTGATTTGTAGTTTTTGGGGTTAAACGGAGATTAAGGCTACATACAGAGAGTCCAATGCACGTCCCTCGAACACTACCTCCATAATCCGCACCCTGAAGCACCGAATCACATTTGCCTCTCTCTGTGAGAACTTTCCTTTCTAAGAGAAAAGAAGGACTGGATTGAGCAGAAACAGAAATAGAGCAAAAGTTTCCTTGCTCTTTTCATACCCCGATATACCTAACGGATTTCACTTTGGCTTAGCTACAAAATGCCATTCTGAAGTTCAAATGTCACTCAGTTTTCCCCGAAGAGCGCTGTATTTCATGTCTCTGGGGAACACATTAGAAAGCATTGCCTTTAAGTATTTCTGCGTGAAACTGACCACTTAATATGGTGTCTTTAAACTTGACTTGAGTTTAAAATAGCACTTCACGCCACCCGAGGGTCAGATGGAAATCATAACCGCACTGATGACATCATTGTTTCTGGTCAATAAATGCCTTTATTTGACTAAAATGAATGTACTTTTTACATTGTCTGTGTAGCTGAAAGTGAATTGCTTTGTGATGCTTTATTCTTTGCAAATACCGTACCGGGCAGAAAGACTAATGAACACGTGAGAACAAAGAGGCTGTTATTTCTAACACAGAGCTACACAAAGGTTACAAACTTGCTGGCAAAGCCAGCAAAGTACAGAAGCGCTTCACTGACTGCCAGCAAGTTTGTGAACGTGTGTTAGTTTTTAAGAATAGGCAGGTGCGGACATGCTCAACTTAAAGATCTGAGAGTAATTGTAGCTCTGCTATGAAAGGAAAGTGCGTTTTACCCTTTTAAGAGGATGAATTGTAATATATGGGGGTAAAGTTAAACATGACGTAAACTCTCATTCTCAAGTAACACCTGATATAGCAGCCCTTGTGAGAAAGAGGGCACAGCAAAAGATAAATGAACACAAAAGATAGTCATGTACCTCGGCTAAAACAGCATTTCCAATCTTATGATTGTAAGTGAAGTGCAGCACAAAGCCCTCATAAGGCTGACTTCAGCTTTTTGCCTCACTATGATCAAAACATAGTTTGAAACAAAAGCGCACTTTCAGGAAATTCACATGAAATGCATTCAAAGTCAGTCAGAATAGGTAACCCTTCTAGACACGGGGAACAACCTTAAACTCTTTGCATTCTTTTTCTCCGATTGCTTATGATTAAATGTCCAGTCATATCTCATTTATTCTAGTGACAGCTCATTCGTCATCCCAGCGTGAGCAACGTGAACAATAACAGTGTGTTCTGTTTGAAAACTCAGATTCCAGCGAACACTGGCTTTGAGTCAAACGACTTGCATTCATAGAAGAAGATAAACATAGGAGATTTTCAGGTAATTCATGATACTAAAATAATAATGAACCAAAACCATTAAGCATCAAGCAAAGCCTTTCTACTAATAATAACATTTTAACAACCCCTATGCCTGGTACTTTTACCCCTTAGATTCACTTAAAACAATAATAGATAAATAGATGCATTGGGGACCAGTTTAATTCACTTCAGATGGAAAGCATCTGCTAAATAACATGTCCAAACAGCAACCATAAAAATCAATTAGTTGTTTATTTGTTCTGTTTAAAAGTCAATATAAAACACGCATATATACCAAAATGCAAAAGGGCACAGTAGATGCGCCCTTTCCTTTTTGGCTTGCACCAGATTGCCAGGTTTAGATGAGGCAGAGAATCTAGGCTGGATGCCAACGCCAACAAAGCATGGGAGAAAGCCATAGTCCATTGCACCACAGAGAGCTAGCACTGGCACCGAAGCCATGATGGCATAACCCCTGCATCCATAAAGAGAGTTAAACAGCAAAACACTGTACTTTTGCCTTGAAATATTAGATTCTCAATAACTCTGTTTTATTAGAGTTTAATACCCAAAAATGAGTGGTACATTCTCTTTATTTTTCAAAAACATGCCTTATACTCCTATATTTGGCCCAGTGTTTGTTCCAGTTGATTAACATATCAGATGCTAAAAGGGGAAATTGCAATTTCCTTTTTCAGCATATAACATTAATCAGTTCCCAAGGGCCGATGTAGCTCGAGGTTATATTAAAGGAAAACTTCCTCATTCTCTGGGTATCCAAGATGTATGTTTTATGTTGGAAAGGATTTTGAGGTATTTAGCCTTACAACGTTTGCTCATCTGCCGTGAATGGGTGCCGTCGGAATGAGAGTCCAAACAACTGATGAAAGTGTCAGAGTAATCCAAGAATAATCCTCATGACTCCAGTCTGTCAATTAACATCTTGTGAAGTGAAAAGCTGCATGTTTGTAAGAAACAAATCCGTCAAGACGCTTTAACTTCAGGCTAAAATATAAGTCCTTTATAGTATTGCGTTTTCCAGTCACCTCATCTGAATGAGGAGAGATATATGCACAGATCAAGCACCATTTACAAGCAGAAAGAGTGAGTTCTAAACAAATATGTTGGTGATTTTTATGTGAAAGGGCTTTTTCACTTGAGGAAACAGTATTATGGATTATGGACTATCTATCTTGTCCGGAAATTATGGTTTGAATTTTAAAAAAAGCATCTTGATGTATTTGCTTTTTACAAACATACAGCTTTTCTCCTCTCAAGATGTGAGCTGATAGGCCCTGAGGGTAAGGATATAAAATCTAGGTCCTAAAGCAAAACCAGTGGAGAACAGTGGGTTAACCTATCAGTCTATCCCATAATTAGACCTTTCATAATCCTGAGTCTCTTTTACTGCATTTATCTCTTTGTCATCAGACTTTTACCTCTCATTCCACCCTTTTGTGCTCTGGTGTTAAGATATTTGTTTGCTAAAAACACCTGCAGAACCGCAATTTTTCAGTGAATAGTGAACTTATAGTCAAGCCCACTGAACTGCACAATGATAACGTGTGAGATATGATGTCAAAGAGAGACCACAGAGATCCAGGGAGATCCAGACTGCATGAAGTCATTTAAATGAATATAGATATGGCAGGAGCCTAATCAAGTCACTGCACCATTCTTCCAGCATTCCTTTACATCCATACCTCCACCTTTATTTCTGTTATTCTCCCTGCATGTACTGCAATCGAGGGGTTGAATATGGACCTCAAATCGGTTTGACTCTCCATCAACAGGCCAAGTTAGTCTTAATTAACTATTAAGACTGGATGGGCCGGCAAACACATGAAATAACATTTTATCGGCCAAAGTGTAGCAAATATTTACATGTAAAGCGATTCTGAGTAATTCTGCTTCAGTAACTGCGTTTCCATTCACTGGGATGCACCTTCATTGGTTGTAAATTATGTTGAGAGCCTCAGTTCTCAGTGCCTGATTTCCAAGTGTTTGGTATTTGTGGAAAATAAACAAAGCTGTTTAAAAGTAGCACTGTCTGTGCCATTAGTAACTTTTCCAGAATATTTTTAGTAAAATCACCCCTTTATAAGCACCGTAATTGTTTGTTTGAGGAGATAAATATTTGGACAGATTGTTAACAGGTATTCACATCCTTTTCCGTTTATGGACACGATTAGTCAAAGTACTGAATGAGCTGATCTGCACAAAGATCAGAAAACAGTCTCTGTTTTTATCCGTTTATTTGTACATCATGCTCCGCAAACTTAGGACAAGAAAGATACCATTCACTGAAATAGTAAGCGTATATGTGAAAAATAAAAAACCCATTCAGAAATCCCTATTTTAGGAGAGTGTTTTTAAAATTCTAAGTAATGTTTGCTAAAGGATTACCTCATTACAAAAAAAAAAAAAAATTACAAAAACTTTCAAGCTTTAAACATGATACAAAACCCACGCTCATAAATCACGTTAAGTTACCTCATACCACTTTCTGAAGCGATATGAAAACTTTATGTGAGGAACAGCTGCAATTTAAGTTTTCCATTTATTTATTTTGCTCAGGTTTGGTGACACAGTATTCTTCAAAGACATCTAAACGTGTTAAGAAGGATGAAAACCATGACGAACCTCAGATGACTCCCTGAGATTGCTGTAATTCATTGGACAGCCTTTGTCGTTCTTGTTAGTTTTAAAATTCCCATTTGAGGTATATGACTGTGATGTACTTTTAACCACAAACCTTACAAATGAAAGATAACAGTGTAAACATATGGTAGTGTCTAAATCATAAGTGCCTTTTAATGTATTGTACGTCACAATCCAATACAAAAAATGATAGGAATGTAAAAATGCAGCAACTGGCCACATTGCTCATTGTTTCCCTATCTGAGGTATTCACTCTTTTCATCCATGTATGGTCAAATTCTGCCACATATCATTTTTTTTAGCTCACACCGTACACTTCAGCCAAATGATAGAGCATGCTTTGTTTGGTCCTCGTTTTAGATCTGATCTGACAGATGGCCTTTCTGATTTTAATAGCCCTGGCAACCGAGCAATGCTTCTGTTTGGATATTTTCTCTGTGCAGCTCCAGATGCAGACTGAAATGTTTGGCCAGTTCCAGAGGACATGATTGCGCAACAGTGTGAGTGGTTTTGGCTCCCACAGTCCAAACAGGACAGCACTTAACTCCTAAATACTATTTAGTTCCTCATTTTGAGAAAATCACCATCTGTTAACGCAGAGATTAAGCGCTAAAGTTCCACATAGCCCAAAATAACTGAGAACAAGGCAAGAATACATGGCATACAAACGCAGAAATACACAGAAGGTAATGTAGAAATAATAATGTACACTCAGTCATTAGCATCAAATAAATCTAGACACAGTCAGAATTCAGGATAATTTTTTTTGGTGATACTAGTAA
This sequence comes from Puntigrus tetrazona, assembly GCF_018831695.1. Lineage (NCBI taxonomy): Eukaryota > Metazoa > Chordata > Actinopteri > Cypriniformes > Cyprinidae > Puntigrus > Puntigrus tetrazona. The sequence continues at coordinate 10,383,231 of NC_056717.1, read as the reverse complement.
TGTTGAAAGTTGAAAGACACGTGAAAGTCATTAATATATTGTCGTTTTGTAATCCTGTCAATAGACCTGTGCCAGTGTTTTTAATAAATGCAAGTAAAAGATAAAACAGCGTCTCTAATCCTGGATTAGGCCACAGATATTATCTTGGTGTATCTGTTATTATAATAATCCTCACTTATGCGTCATTAAAATACCTGCAGAATCACAGCACTAGAGACTTTGGCCAGTCTTTGGCGTATTCTGGGATATGCAAAAAAAAAAACAATTGATTTATAAATATGGCAGGACTTTATTTAATTCAAAAGAAACTATTGTCAAAACTGAAATGCGTCATTCGTAGCTGCTCTAAATCAATGGTTTCATTGTAAACTCGTATGATGGAATATTCTTGTTAACACTGCAGGTTAAAGAGAGGCAGAAACACAAATGGCCTGTTCAACGATAATTGCTCTTGCAAAAATTGCATGTGTTTGGGCAACATTTGCATTGGATGGAATACATCTCTCATTTACACAGTTTCAAATACCTCTATTATATCTAATGGATAAAGTCAAAAAATGAATACCAGTGTTCTGTTGGCTTAGTATAGTTCTGTTAGCCTTACCTAATACATGGGATAAAATCTTTTTTTGATCGCAATAGGACAATTAGGTGAACAAGTTTAAAATCGCCATTTCTGTTGTACCACAATGTGCTTCTAACGTACAAATCTGCAGATTTATTAAGGCATATTATGAGAATTTCTTAATGGTTTCCCCCTTCTGCAAATGAGGTATATACAACTTTCATCCTGTGCATTTTGAAATGTACTTATGTCTCCAGATCTAGGGCCCACATTTGCAAGGCGTTTTGCAACCATCCTGTTTTTCAAAGACATTGTCCTCCAGTTAGGTAACATCAACTTTATTGTGAAATCAACAGCAGAAACATAATGCATTTGATGTTTTATAGCAGTTTGTTAATCTCAAATGATGATAATTGTAAAAGGAAGGGGCCAATTCCTGACACTGTAAATAATCAAGCCATTATAATAAAGATGAAGCATGTAACATAAGGGCCTCAGACAACAGGTATATAAAAGTTGGTGTTTATTTCAACACACGAATGAGTTATGAGTCTGGAGCTGGACGGTAAGTAGAGCCTTGTAGGGTTTCACTGTAGATGATGTAATCCTCAGGGCAAACCTCAGCAAACTCACAGCGCAGGAGACCAGAGGATCACCTGAAGAACTGGAGGAAACACAGGAGGCAAGTAAACAGGTAAGTGCCTTTAGCAATGCAGCATCAGAGAGTCCACTCCGTATGTACGAGTCCAGACGCTGAGTGTTACTGAGGTGTGTGCTTGTGATTGAGGTGAGGTAACTGGAGACAGGTGCGAGTGATTAAAACTCTGGTTGTGACTGGGTGAGGGTGGTTGCAAAGCGTGCAAGCTTACAAAGAGCATATTTATGAAAATGCCTGGAATCCACAGAAATGCTCAAATCAGGCTTTAAAAGCTAGGCTACTTCATAACAGGAACGATTCGCCTACAGGCAGTTTAAGGAACTGTAGTCCCGCAATCAAAAAAGAGGTAGGCCTTATTTGAACGTGCATGTGTTTCTTCAGTATCTGTTTTTGCACTAAAAACTAGATAACTGCAAAGAGCAGTCTTAAATGCAGATGAACATTTGGGAATATTTGATGTGAATAACATATCCTTGTCCTCTAAATCTATTTAAAAACGACTTCATTCACCGCAGGATGGCTGTAGTTTTGTTTTTGCTCGAGGCAGCCTATTACTGTGAGACAGCTCGGAGTCATTAGACCTGGCTAACAGAGCTCTGCCACGTGTTTCTGCCTTAGTATTGCTGTGTCTGCTGAGTTCTTTCTAACTGTGTCAAGAATGATGTTATACCCACAATGCCTAATTTGCACTGTGACTTAATCACCCCAGCCCTATGTCAGAGTTTCCACTCAAGTGCATTGTGGCTGCACGCAGTTTTCATGAGGGGCCTGTATCTGCTGTGGCCAGCCTAGTTTCCCAGACATTAACCAATACTATTATGCCTCACAGAAAATTATAAAAAGACTAATACATTAATACCTTGCTGTATGGTAAGTAAATGGGCACTGGATATTTTTTATAACTATCCAGTATTAATTAGGCTATATATACAATAATTTACGCTTTGCTGATATAAGTATAACAAATAAGGGTTTTAATTGAACAGGTTAATTTATAGTAAATGCAGTTCAAACATTCTTATTTTTACATTCTCGCTGAAAACAGCAGGTTCATTGACTTTTTTTTTTTTTTTTTTTAATTAACACCTGAAGTATTTTTGTGTCCACCCAGGCTGTTTTGTAGTTGTTTTGCTATGCAGACATGCATCATACAGCTATCTTTGACCACTGCTAGTTTATATATATATGTGTGTGTGTGTAAGACTTTACTTTGATGGTCGCTTTTGTCACCTACACATCACCTAACTCTTATTACATGAGAAGTTCGAAGTTAATTCCATGTCCTAGTGCTTCTTAATAATAACACAGTCAGATAAGTCAGTAGACTTTTTGTTGAGTTTAAATGAAAACGATTGCGATCTTACAAAATGTAATTAAAGAGTCATATTTGTGGTATTGGCACAAGCTGGTTTGTAGCTTTTGGCAATAAATCAAGTTTAGATGGGTGAGAAGTGAGTGGATAATATGCAGTTGATCAGTAGAAACGGCACTGATGGCTTTCCCAGACTGAGATCGCTCAGAACATTTTTGATTCCAATTCCCTGTCAAAAAGTAAAAAGTGTACATATTTTTCAATGGAAAGCACATTTAAATGTAAGCCACAACTAAGCTTTGGAAATGCGTACTCTACAGCGTGATAATTTTGGGGGTTTAGGCTAATTATCATGCTGAGCATACAGAAAAGTAACATATAGTGTGAATTAATGACAAGATTAAATGTTGTCACCACGTGATGATAGAACTGGACTTTGTAATGATCTTCTGTGTCTGCTCATCCAAAGATGCACTTTGATCTGCTTAAAACTCCAAAGGACATAAAATCAGTTTTCCATACTGAGTAATCGGCAGAAATAGAGGGGGAAAATGGTATTTCACTCTAAAAGTATTATTTTGGCGGTATGTTTATGGAAGTACGGTAGCATTATATAATACTAACAAATCTTTTACCATCGCTGAAACATGGTCTTTATGATTTAGACAAATCATACAAAATACTAAGAGTATATTACAAGTTTGAGTGAATACGAATTTGTGCGAATTAGCCACCTAAAATGCACACTGAGGACCTGCCTAGAAGCATATTTTCTACTAACAAGCTTTTTAAAGGAGTAGTTCACCCAAAAACAAAAATTACTCCATATTTTGGACCCCCAAGCTGTCCTAGGTGTACACGAGTTCCAGCTTCTTGGCTGACCTCTGACACGTGAAGTAAGCTGCATTCGTTTGTATAGTGAAATCCTTTGACATTTTCTTTTTACTTTTGCTTTTGTTTTTTAATTCCTTACCGGCATTTAGTATTGCTCTATCCTCGTTCGTCTATTCTCTTCTGAGCTTACGCTAGGAATCGGGGTTAAGACATACTTCAAGTCAGAGGTCAGCCAAGAAACCGGTACTCGACTCACTTTCAGCAACGGCTGTATGAGAGATTTCTATGTTTTTTATTTGTTTTGTTTTTTTAAAGCAGCACAAATGGGTGGAAATGCATTTTTTTTGTGCCAGGGTGTATCAGTGCCCTATACTTTGGCACCTTATACATCCTTTTGTGCCATAATTTTCAAGACGCATAATTTACTTGTATACTATGACATAATTTGCTGAATCTAGGTATTCTTGAAAAAAAAGTTTAAAAGTGTTTAAACTGGTAAAAACGGTTGACGTGTTTAACTCTCTTTATATTTAATGTAATGTGTTTTCGTAATAACAAAATGATAAAAGCAGAAAAATAAAAGAAGTTTAAGTCTTTGAACGAGAGAAAAAGAGGTACTTGTGGATGTATATTCATAGCACTGCACAAAAGTAGACGTTCACAGAAAGCAGAAATACTGTTGAGGCCTCTGTCACTTGTCCAAACAATTTGGTTGATGGTTGATTTCAAAATCTTTAAGTGTTTTGCAGTATAAAACTATAAATGGAATGGCGTATGCTACGTGATTGGTACACAATGGGATCATATAGGTGGATCTGCAGGGTCACGTGAAAACGTAAAGCTAGTACAAACACTAAGACTAAAGCAAATTTTTATCACTAAATTTTGTATCATTAAAGCCATTCAGCTATACACACTGTGCTTCTGAGAGAGAAAATCACACATGTACGCGCTCGCACCCAGACATTCACCCACTATACACAGGAAGTTGCACAACCCCCGTTTGAGCAACCGTAAACCTCAATGCCAGCGTTGCAAACTGTACTTATTTGCATTAAAAATGGTTTGCTATACCGTATATTGCATTTTATTTGCATTGAGAATGTGTAGTAATTTCTGTTGGTGCACATTGACAGGACGGAGGAAGACGAGGTTAGGGAACTCTTCCTCATTTTACCAGAGGAAGTATGTGGCCGTGTGCTGTTTTCAGTAGACCAGTGCTCAGTTTAGATAAGCCTGCAGAGCAGTGCAGGCCACTCACAACACAACTGCTCTTACTGCTGGCCTTCGGTCTGAGACCAGGGCAATATTTCTTTACTCTGAACCACCTGCTTCAACTTTATTGGGAGCAGCCAGCCAGAACTGAAGCTTTGCCCTTTGGAGGAAACATGGATATTTAACTGCTTCAAGTGAGAGGTAAGAAAACTAATTTATGTGCCTAGCATATTTCTGTTAGCGTGGAGTGGGAAATAAAAACCGAGTTTTGACATTTATACAGTGTTTCGCTGCAGGGAAAGAAGTGTCAAGTGAAAGGATGCTGTTTGAGTCTTACTCCTTTAGTAACCTGCGGTAATCTGCCTCTCTCTATGGCTTGATGTATAATGTTTACAAAATAGTCCGTTAAGAATTCATGAGAAATAAAAACTGCGTACATACCACTTCTATGCATTTATTAAAACATGTAAACGTCATGTTGAGTGATGAGACCCAAACAAACAAGGCAATTCATGGAAATGATTAAATTTGTATGAATCAAGTTATTAAACCATAAAATACGATCTTAAAAAAATAACACACAGTTTTTGTTTGCGCTGTAGAAATGCAAGTTATTGTCAGGAAGAAGTTCAGTGGAAAATAGTGGTAGACTCGGGCTCTCTGCAGCTTCCCCGTTCTATTTTTTGGTAGAGATAACACATTAGCTGAGAGGAAGTTGCAAAATTAAAACAGCTGTTGCGTTAAATGTTAGACTATCAGATGCTAAACTCGTGCTGAAATGAAAGTTTAACATTCCAGGATCTGTAGAGCTGCGGCCTCTAAACGGCCATTATGGGCAATGTGATGAGGCAGGAAAAGACAAACCCAGAGCCCAACAACTCTGACACCATGTTTAAAGGTAAGCTACGAGTCGTCACCTGCTGCATGGGAAGTCTATTGATAAAATATGTATTAATGTGGCTCTTTGACATTTATACTGTTTGTTAATCTATCATTTCAGACTGTGACAGTCTTGTGGTGCTCAGTGATTACCCATGTCGAGACATTAGTGAACCCATCTTTGGGATAGGGGACAAACTCAAAGGTCTCTCCGAGTAAGTGTTCTTTCAGCGAAATGCATTGTGTTTGATGCTATAGAACAATACATGCGTGCTAATATTTTAATATGTTTTCGCATGCAACCCATAAAACGACATGTTGTACTTTACAGAGATGGTTGCTGGTGGAAAGTCCGTTCTCTTCAAACAGGAACTGAGAATTACATTCCAAGTAATTATGTGGCAAAGGTTTATCATGGGTAATTTTAGAATAATTATCCTCATTTATGTATGTTTTGTGATGGTGCTAGAAATATATTCCTAAATTCAAAATGACGCCTGGACAGAACACAATTACTAAATTATAAATGTAGCTAGAGACAATTTCCTGTAGTCGCTTTCAGAATGCTATAAAGTCTTTGTTATTAATACATCCATTTAAGTTTGGGATCAGTAAGTTGGGGTTTTTTTTCGAAAGAAATGCACAGCAAAGCTGCATTTGTTTGATACAGTAAAATGGTAATGTTATGAAATGTTGCAATTTTAAATAATTTTCTATGTTCATTAATTTAATGTCACATGATAATATAATGATTTGCTGCTGAATAAATATAACTTTATTTGTTGAATAAGTTGAATGCCGTGTGTGCAGCTTTTGCTTAAAACATAAAGAATTCTGAAGAAATACGATTAATATAAAGTTTTTAAAAACATTTGAACAATATATTTGGAAACATCATTAATGTCACTTGAATGCTAATAATTTCTTTAAAAAATAAGTAAATAAAATGCTGACCCAAAACTTTTGAATAGTGAAAATCTTGATTTTTTCCTCCACAGTTTATAAACTATATTATGTTGAACACCAGTAAAAATGTATTGTTATTTAAGACCTTAATTTGTGCTGAATTGTGAAGTCATTGCTTTTCGTTGTCAACATCATTTCCTCTTTACTATTTGACATTTTTAAGATGGCTGTTTGAGGGGATTAGCAGACAGAAGGCAGAAGAGCTTTTGTTATTGCCTGGTAACAGTGTTGGATCATTCCTTATTAGAGAGAGCCCGAGAGAAAGAGGTGAGTGTCTGGAAGTGCCTTCTTCTGTTGCGTACTAACCACAGAACGTTTTCCATTCGCGCGCATTACAGCAATAACTGACGGTGCAAGCGAGAAGGACAATGAAGTCATAACCACTGTTCCCTGCAGGTGTATATTCTCTCTCTGTGAGACACAGAACCATAAAGCACTATAAAATATTTCGTCTGACTAACAGCTGGTACTACGTCTCCCCGCGGCTTACCTTTCAGTGTCTGGAGGACATGGTCAATCACTACTCTGGTGAGAGCTGAAGACAAAACTCTGTTCTGCTTTTAATGTGGTACGTTAACGCTAATGTTTTATTTTGGGGGGGGGGTTTCCTCAGACTCATCGGACGGTATATGTTGTGTTCTCAGCGCTCCGTGTCTGACTCTGTCCACTTCTGCCCCGAGCACAACCCAGGAAGCCCCTCCTGTGGTAATGCGCCGTAACTTGGATTGGAAGAAAGTGAATAAGTACGTCTTTGTCTTTTTAGATCCTGCTAAGCATTTCCTCCGTTTGCTGGGCTTGTATGGAATGACTCGCATACGTTTCCACGTGAATAGGTCACAGCTGATGAGCCCGAGCGCACTGGATAATGCGGACAGCAAAGATGGCATGATGAGCTACGGCGTGAGGAGCAGCATAGCCTCATATCTGTCCTTAACATCAGTACCTGTGCTAGAGAACGCCAAAGACCGAAAGAAGAAGAGCAAGTCTGTCTATGTGATGCCCGACCACAGTAACATAAATGAAGATGAGGACTATTAGCTCACGAGCGTAGACTTTTAATCTTTTCATTTTAACCAACACATTGCAATGGACTGTAATATTTCTGCACTGAGTAAAGCGACCCATTCACATACATGTCCATTTATATGGAAGCCATTTCTGCGTTTACATATCCTAATTTTATATGTTTACATTTCGCAATTCTGACTCTCTTTTTCTCTGAATTCGGGGTTAAGATTCTTCGTTGTTTGTGCCATGGAATAAAAATTTAAATAGTAACTGCACTTTTGCATTTTTCTCACAAATTTCGACTTTTTTCTAGCAGTTGTAAATTAAAATTTGCAATTGCCTTTTTTTTTTTTCAGAATTATAAGTTCATGTGTCATAATTCTGAATTCAGTCAAAATTGTGAGTTTAGAAAAAAAAACATTTACTTTTTTTTCATATAATTTTTTTTTTTCATTTTCATTCTGTAGTTTCAATTTTCAAGTAGTGTTTCACCCTAAAATCAAATTGGAAAAAAAAAAATCTCATTTATTGTAATGTTTAGATGCTTTAATTTTAGGGATTTTTTTATTTCAGTGATTCTTAAGCCTGGAATACACTACGCAATTTTTAGTTTATGATGCCCAATTTTCAAGTAGTGTATGATGCCTAGTGTTTTGAAAATCTGTTCAAAATATCCGTATGTTTCACTATTAAGCTTTAAAGTAAATCAAGAAAAATGTTGACATGCTACTTTTTTCTTGATTTACTTTATATAGCCTAGCACCAAAGATGAGCACGCATTTTTTTTTTTTTTTAATTCTTCCTTTAACTTTACTGTGAAGCACGGTTTCTTACTTAAAAACACTGAAGCCAAAATGTTAATAAATAATGCAGCAAAATGTTTAATAGCGAATGTTACAGGAACACGTTTTATAGCAACTTAACGTTTTATGAACATTTGTTCATGAGTGTAAAGCCATAAGCACTTATAATTTAATGTACATATGCCTTTATCAAAGAACCATTGCTTTCTTTCTTGAAAATATTATGTGGCACGTTTAATTAAAGGAATGAGAGATGGGACACTTTCTCCTATACTTTAATATTTCCTTTTGTAGTGTATTATTTTGAAAACCACTGGAAATTGTAACTGTTGAATCTTTTACATGTGAACTGCAGTGCAGAAGCACATTGAGCCTCTGTATCCAAACATCAAGACAAACAAGTTCTCAATATCACGGCTTTGTTTGGCTCATGTTGTGTTCATAGTGCATTAGGCAGTAAAATCTTAATGGTAACCATATGGAGTGTTAATTAGAGACATTTATTCCTATCAAACATTTAGCTCATGCAACACAAGCAGGCTTTAAAGAGAACTGAAACAAAGACATTAGATTAAAAACGAATGATTACACTAACCTTTCATCATCTAATAGTGCTGTTTATTGTTGCAATAAATGTAATAGCCATTTCTTAATGGCTGTGACATTTCAATTCACACAAAAGTGCATTACCATTAAATATTCAGCAAATATAGGGGGAAAATTCTGCAGCAACGTGGCATTACGTGTCTAAAATGTGAAGGTTTTATTTTAATTTAGACCATTCAAAAGATGTGCTACGGTTTGATTAAAATGACATTTTTTAGTATTTTTTTGTAAATAATGGACTTGCATACAAAAAAATAGTCCACATTATAATGTTGTGTTTGTTGACAGCATTCACAAGATCTTCCGGTCAGTTGGCTGAAAGAGAGGATGGTTTGATTCCCACTGAGATTGTGATTATCTAAATGAGCATTTCGGGATGTTTATGCGTCTGAATCTGGGTTATTCCAGCAAAAAAACAAGTGGTTTAGCTTACTTTGCCACAAAATAAACAGACTCAACCTTCTACACAAAAGCCGACACTGTACCCTTATGTTGTACAGCTCAGCTTGTTTTATGGAAATATCACAACTACCCCTCACGTGGTCAGCTAGCTGAAGAAAGCCACATGCAACTAAAAATAGCCTTGTGCTTGCAGTTTTGTCAGATTGAACTTGATTAGCTCAAGTATGAGTAAGCGTTTTCTCTTTTTTGTGACAGGTTTCATGAAAGCACATGGAGCTCACATATGTTAGTGCACACATGGTTGGTTTGATATATATATATATATATATATATATATATATATATATATATATATATATATATATATACACACCCTCTCCTGCTGCTGCTTTAATGGATGTTATAATTTACTTTTTTACATTTTTCAATTTATCAGTAATTGAACTCCACTGATTGTCTAAAATCACTGACAGCCCCAAACTATAAAATGCATATAGCATGTGTTAAACATACCATGCCAAAGGTGGGAGGAGATCAAAGGTGCAGATCAAAGGTAAATCTGAAACCATAATGCTCATATAATTGCCAATGAACACATGGCCTGAAGATTGCATGTCTGAGACAGATATTTCCCATGGCAAGCCAAAGAAAAGCATCTTATCTCACATTTAGGCCTCTTAAACAACAACTAATGCTGTTAGATACTATCACTGCAGTTTTAAGATGCTCCTGGACTTTGTTCCTAAACAGTTGGTAACTAGAGCTGGACCCCAAGGGCAGGTTTCCTTTAGATGGGATGGATGTGGTAGATGAAGATAAAGACTTTTTCTTTTCTCCTGTGGTAACATCTCTAACATCTGTGTAATGATCTAACAGGCCTCGGGATCAAGCAAAACACCAAAAGCAGTATGTGGTGGTGGTTTAGGCCTTTGATTATAAAAACATGCACATGTCTGCTCTTCCTTTGACTGTGAATAAGAATAGAGCCAGTGTTGAACTTTGTGTCATTGAACATAATATGTTTGATGTAATTTAGCCTCCGGCCCAGCTGTCTAAACCTTAGCATGGACCCTGGCATGCTATGAAAAATTAAACAGGTTTGATTCCCCTTTAAAGATGCTTGGAAATGCTTTTCATGACGGGAGGGTCTCTTTTACTCACGAAGCGGTGCATTTTCATGTTAAATTATCTTGAAACATAGCAAATTAAGATTTAATGAACAGGCTGTGTGTTGTCACAACAGAGATTAAGAGAACAAATGTTGCTCTGAGCGTGTAGGTGTGAAGACTATATTTATATTTACATGCAGTTTGGTGCGTGACCCAATTTACACGCCGCTTCGGTTTATTTGTGCTGTGCATAGATACTGTAAATAAGATGGAGAGAGTCAAGCTCAGACTGCAGTCCAGGACAAGCAGCTGTAAAGTGTGTATAAAGTGCTCTGTTGACACCCTCGACAGCCACAAATTCACATCTATCATGCGATGCTAAAAGTGACAGATCACAAAAGCATGTTTTAAAATGAAAGGATGAATAATAGATGCCCATAAAAGTTATTTTCTATGTGATCAGTAAAACATTTCCTACTGTGCTAATATATAGTTTTCCAATTAATCGCAACTGTGGCATGACCTAAGTGTCCTGACATTTCAATTATACTCAAATTGCTTGCAGGTTGCATTCACTTAATGAGAGATTCTAACTTTAATAGTATTGAAAAAGACAATTCTACCAATTTCTGGCATAAATAACAAGATGTGTTTTTATTTCGAATGTATTTCTGCAAGCGTTTGTGTCTAGATGGATGGCTTTCAAGGGTTCAGACAGAGCAATGTGAACTTTGAAGATGAAATATTCTGTCATCCACATGTGTGAGTTATGGCTCTTCCCATACAGGGGAAAGAGAGCATGTACCAAGGAGTATGCGTTGGAAAGGCGCATTTAAACACTTTTCCTCCCGTTTAAGGAAGCAGATGTGTTCCAGATGTGTTCCGACTAATCATAAATAAGCCTGAAACAAAAACCGGTGCATTGCTGTTTTACCAGCGTTTATTGTATCACTTGCAGAAGTGAGCGAATGTGCTCACAGAGTATATATATTCTTCCTCTCTGTCAGGCATCTATATCGGACAAGATATGCTTCACACACATTTGCTAATTTGAGAAACATTCTCAGTATAAGGAACACCCTTATAACACCCTCAAGAATAAATTTAAACTGCAGCACCCACTCAGAGATATATTTTCCCAAGCAGAAAGTTCATTAAAATTAGAAATGAGAAAATGACATTTATATATATATATATATATATATATATATATATATATATATATTTTTATATTGGAAACTCAAATAATATAATTTTGGTGTTGGGAATCAACAATATTGCTCTGAAATGTGCATTTTAAAGTGATAGTTGACCCAAAAAAGAGAATTCTGCCATTATTAGTTGTATATTTATGCCTTATGCCTTTACAAAACCTCAAAAGGCAATGCTTCTACTAAGCATAATAAGTTTGTTGTCACAGCAGCCACGTATGCACGGCGAGCGATGAAGCGTTTAGTTTAGCAGTTTATGGCACGCAGGTGGAACTCTGTTTGAGCCAACAATCTGTTCTCTCTTCATCATCTGAGATTTGGCCTGCGTCGTTGTGTTCAATTCATCACAAACAGTGTTTTTGTCTCGACAGGAACTCAAACTTTAGGAAATGTCTCAAGTGTTTGGAACCCATACTGTTCTTGATAAGGGCTTCTGGAAATTTTAGTAATACTGGATGCAACAAATTTAATCAAAGTAATATTACGGAACTGGGATATTCATTACAGATTTGTAAGCTACAGTCCAAACAAGAGTGAATAATCAGATGATAATATTGCGATCAGTATACAAAAGAAATTCCATTAAAGAATGGAAAGTTAGTGGCATCTGAAACTTCAGAGCCAGAATAGGTCCGTTTTTTTCTGTGTAATTATGAGCGTTAAGCATGTGCCCTTTATGTGCATTATATATAGACATGAGGTATATGTACGTGTATAAATACGATCCTCGAAACTTTGTGTTTCCCACCGGTGACATAACAGTCTATGATTAACTCTTTTGGTATTTGATCAGTTATGAAACTAACAAATGTGATACGCTCCATTTAAATACGAGAGTCTGCAAAACGCAGACTATAAATAATCAATTACCCGCTTTTATAAAAGGGACGATTTACCTCCATAGGTGTCAACCTGACCCCGTATCAGTAAATTCTCCAATTACACTGAAGAAAAAAAGAAAAGAAACGAAAATAAATTCTGAACGAAAATGCTGTTATGAAATAACCTCAAGGCAGAAAGCCATGTTAAACTTTACTTTGGAAGTATCAGAGACAAGTTTCCACATAAACCTTCGTATTACTTATTTCCCAGTTGGCGATGCTGTCACATAACCGGAAGTATTCAGACAAGGCATTGGACTGGCTCTATTTTTACACGGGATAAACAGATTCTTAAATATTTTCCGTCTCTGATGCTTTCCTCAAACTGCCACCCCCCTTTGAGATCTGCTAATCTACCAAAATGCCATGATCCCGTTCACAAAACACAGGACTGCACTGCACACACATATCATAAATGAAACCGAGCATGAGTAAAATTTCAGTCAGGATGCTTCAATAGTGGTCTACGCTAAACTATTTTTCAGGAGAATGGACTGTGAATCAAATGAGTTGCATAACCTGTAATGATGCACGCGAATTATCTACTAGACTGAATGCGGTAAAGAAAATAAATGATGAGTGTTTTCAGCCACACAGATTATTAAAAACGGTAGACTAATTACAGCAGGGTATAAGCACGGCAGCATCTGTGTCTGCACTTGATGCTAATTCACAGTTATGGATATCCAAATTTTATACCAGATGTTATTTAGCTAGTCGTACGTACGTGAACCTAAGTTTATTGAGGATTCAAACGATTAATACATATACAATCATCAACTTTTAAAATGTGTAATTATGTGTTTAAAGTACATCGTTTCATTGATCGGTGATATCCTCAAACCTATAACGACACCTAGTGGCGTTGTTACAGTATCACACACAAAGCAAACTTACATATGTCAATGTAGAAATTAATTCACTACTGCCCTACATAATTCACAATTGGCGTGATTAATTCATTTCACAAGCGAAGGTGTCCACAGGTGAGTTAAAGTCAGGCGTATTTGGCTGGTCATGTGACTTCAACGTGAGCTAACCCAGCTATTATTAGGCTACTGATGGGGATTTGTAATATGATTTTAAACATATTTTACAAACACTTTTTGTTTGTATCTGTATGCAAGAAACACTGTCACAAAACTGTCATCCACACAACCCTGATTTCTAAACGTGAGTAAAAAAACAAACCAAACAGCATCAAGCAATGACACAATGTGTCACGTTATAAATATCGTTTAGGGTGTTTTCGCATCGTTTGCTTTGTTTCCGGAACAGAGCTAAAAAAAAAAAAATTATCACAAAGTTGCATTTTATTCTTGGTGCGGTTTGCTTTTTCTCGGCTAGCTAGCTTAGTTATTTACTAGTCACGTGCAAGTAAACCGCCGTCTCGTCGCTCAAAGCTGTCACCTAGCTCTCACTCGTCGGAACTGAACAACATCGCAGCTGTCATTATATTAGTTTAGGACGTCGTTATGAAGTAAAAAGAAAAGTGCGCTTTGATTTTGAATGTACTCACCCACAGACATTCACAGCTTCATTTTGAGGTATTAGCAAAACCACCAAGCTTTTCACGGAACATATGTATATATTCATAGCAGCCTGGTTCATTTTTGCATCCTCACTACAACCGAACCGTTCAGTCGAGCCGAGACCACCTCCTTCAGGCGATCTCGGACCGATTGTTTTGGGCTTTTTTTTTTTTTTTTTTTGAAAACACTCTAAATTGCTTTATTATTACTTTATAAAGGTACTTAGTAACAAAATGTCCAGCAACTCCTACAAATTACTTTCTGATTTCTGCTCTTATAAAAAAGAACCAACATCGACTGGAACAGAGGTTCGGCTAAACATTTTACCTTCTTAACCAGAAGCAATATTTGAAGTTAAAATGCCTTAATGAGAGATTCGTTTAAAGCACGAGTCGTGTGAATTACATGTGGGTTATGGTGATGTTTCTGTCAGCAGTTTTAACTCTAGTCCTGGCGGCACCCAATCACTGCAGAGGCAATGCTGCATTTCTGTAAATCTTGTTCTTATGAAGACTCTTCTGCGTCTCTGGTGTCCTAAGGGTGAGTACATTTTCAGTACTTTTTTGGGGGGTGAAACATTCGAGTGATGCCGGGTGCAGAGACATCTAGTCATAGAACCAGCAGATGGAGCTAAATATATATATAGGCTAATTAGCTGTGACCACCGGCTCAAACACTGTCCACCAGTGCAATAAAGCACCACTGCAAAAGCTTTATAAAAAGTGCTATTAGATAGACAATGACATCAAGCGCACCGAAGGAATAACAGCATGAGAAAGCTACATAGCCTGGCGGCAATTGACGTGATGCATGTGTTTTCATAACCTGGTTTAACGTTGTATCATATTGCCAACAAACCCCAAACTGTAGAAACGACTCCATAAACAATAAAGCAAATACCATAACACAAAGCACAGAAGACGCCAGAGCTTTATGTTGCAAAGCCTGTTGTGATTTGAAAGCTTCATTTAATGCTAGTATCTGTCTGTCTTGAAATTCTCTTTGGTGCAGACGTGCTTTAAACAGTTGAAAGGAAAAGAAGATTATCACTGAGCCCTCCGGTTATGAAGATCCTACAGTCGAGCAATAAACCTGTCACATCCTATTTTACAACGGAGCATTACTTTACATCTTACAAGGTGCTGTAATAAATTACTCTGTTTATGCAGAACCTTATGAACTGCCTTAGATGCGTAAAATAATTAGTTCGATTGCACTTTCATTTACTTAGCAGACGTAAAGCACCATCGCCACGCGTATCACTTCCTGTCTAAACTGGGCTCTTCTGTCAGACACGGGCAGATCCGAAAAGGGCTGCCAGGCATCGATTGCGAAGGCTCTGTGACAGTTTTGTCAGAAAGAGTTTCCCGCTGACTGTTTGACAAGATCATGAACAATAATCTATGGTTGCTTGTGGATCTTTGAGACAGATGATTAATGACAACAGGCCAGGCAACGACCGATCTGGACTATTTATTATCAGACACTGTAAGTGCTTTGTGTCGCAAACATTTCTTGGATTCCCGAAAGGAGGAACCTCGCAGAGAATTTGTTTCATTCAGCGAGGATTATGAAGAACAATCGTATAATCCCTGTGAGAACGCAGAGATTTATAAATGAGGGAAACTGGCAACAGATAAAGAACTTGCAAAGATCTTCTAAAGCTAAAAAGGATCGAGGCCTAGATATAAGATCTGAGAAAATAAATAAATAAATAAATAATTACATATTCCCTTAAATGAAAGAATTCATTTATTTGTATAATATGGCAAGTATTTATAAATATAATAGGAAGAGTATATAGATTTTATTAATTATTTTATTAAGTTTAAATGGTAATATTAATAATAATAAGTGTAATACATTTTAATATGGATGTATTTTAGTACGTATGCTTGTTGGTAAGATTCAAAGTGCGAAAGGCTGAAATAAATTCCACCTCTGGGGGTCAAAAGGTTATCTTCCAGACATGATTGAAATACAAGCTTACGCAACCTGGTGCGAAACATTTTACAATGGAATTTACAATAGGTTGTATAATATAGATGTTCTTTGCGTTACACAGACTTAAAATGATCATTCTGCATCTGTCATAAGTATAGGAAACGGATACCTGATTCTCGTTTTCCCGCTTTGTAGCAAAAGCAAATTATTTCTTCTGCTTTAGAGGCGGTTTTGTCACTATCTTTATGGCCCACATAGATGGGTGAGCAAGCATGTGAGGTCAAACTCCATATATACATAGACATACACACTCACACCTGCATTCGTGCACAAACACACACACACATGCTTTATGGGAACATTCCATAGGCGTAATGTTTTTTATACTGTACAAACTGTATTTTATGTCACAGGAATTTTCTGCATTTTTCTCAAAAAACTTGCGTTTGATTTATAAGCTTATTTATAAAATACTGTTCCTCGAACATAGGGTTTATCAGGACCACACACACGTACCCAAACATACAATATTTAGTTTTACTGTGATGATGGGGACTTTCCCGTCACACCCCTGTGTTTTCATTGCTCATGTGCCATGTGTGACCTAGTTTCTGTCTTGTTAATCAGTTCATTATGCTCAGGTATGTCTCGTCAGTTAATGTCACTGCCTCCCTTTTATAAGTTTCATTCGGTTCAGTGTAAGTTTGTTCGGTCTCGCCGATTGTATATGCGTGGTTGCTACCCTTCAGTCTGGAACTGACTAACTGTGGATTTATTTAAAGACTGTTAATTGTTATCTGTTATCTTATATATATATATATATATATATATATATATATATATATATATATATATATATATATATATATATATATATTCTGAGCTAATGCAATTTTGTCTTCTCTAGAGGTAGCTACCCCCAAAAGGATGATTTCCATTTTCCATGATTTCCAGTTATTCTGCGTGTTTATTAAGTCATTCATTCGGAGAGTGTAGATTATTTTAGATGCTACTATTTTAGATGCTCCTGTGGGGAAATTTGGTACAATGTCCAGGCAAAACCTGATCAGTCAATCAATTCTTTGCAAATTTTGTGGACGAAAAAGTCTATTGACAATAGCGTTACAGCATTGGAAGCACAGCTTACAAGTTAACCCAAGCAGATTTATTTTCTTTGCTCAACGAAAATCATAAATGTAACCTCACCATTTAAATAAGGACATAACACATACCACAGACTTTTAATGTCTTTATGTAGGTTTAAATGTCTACAGGTTGAAGGAATGGTTTTAATTAAAAAAACGTACATTGTTTTATCAATTAGTAATTTATGAAGCATTTTTAAACCACTGTAGAGAGGGTTTTTATACATGTTTAGCTAGTGTCTGTGGACACATTTTTTAGCTAAGATTTTAGATAACAGATGTGCAAAGTGGACACAGATAGTTCTAATGTGAGCTTAAGTCTGTAAGTGTGGATTTTCATTGAAGATTATGTCTCATTAGAAATGTGTAACAAAACAAGAGCTTACTAGTAGCAAGCATCCTTCTGCTGCCTGAGGGTTAAATAAACTTTCGAGGGCTTTATGCTGACACTGCTGAGGAGGCGATTCGCTCATCCTCCAGAATGAAAAGGCCTTAAGACATTTGTATTAACCAACGTTAGTCGAAACACTCATCGGATTGGATTTTCTCTGGCGCAGTAAGTCATTTACATTCACTTAAGTTTGTGACCATCAGATTGTCTGCTAGCAATGACCCACAAATGACGGGTATTGTAATCAGTTTGTCTAAGGGGTAAAGAAGGGCTTAGAGATTCACTTTGAATCTGACGCCCTGCTAGAATGCAGATCCATGTTTCCAGGGTGATGAATGTGCTCACATTGCACTTTCCTTTCTCTGTCCTAAGTCCCTTCATTTATGATGTCTACATTCTGTACATTGCCTCGTCTTGTGCCTCCAAGCAACACAGGGAACTCAGAAGGGAGAAAATGCTGTCAGCATTTCTAAGAGTGAGGGAAGTGCAGAAAAAAGCAGTCTGTTCTACTGAGGATGCATGCTCAAGTACAGCTGCAGCCATGAGCAAATGTCTGGTCTCTGAAGAGGGGTCTGCATGCAAATGTCAATTCACCATGTCTGTTTTAAAAATGCTTGCTCTCGGTCCATATGTTTTTTTGTAAGTTTAATCAAACTCAATCTTCTGGTGATGCGGTGGACTTCTCTGTGGATAATTTAGTCCACTTCAAGGAATAGTTCACCCAAAAATTAAAATTCTGTCATCATTTACTCACCCTCAAGTTGTTCCAAACCTGTATGAATTTCTGTATGAGCACAAAGGACGATATTTTGAAAACAGTTTGTAACCAGGCTATTTTGGTTCACCATTGACTTCCATAGTATTTTTTTTTCCTACTATGGAAGTCAGAGGTGAACCAAACAGCTTGGTTCTTTAAACCCGACCCCTGTTTTGCAGCCGACAGCAAACTTGCATTCAGATCCGCTTTCATTTAATCAACAGCTAATCACACGAGTAAGTATAAATATTAAATTGTAATAAAATAATGAATTAAAGGGCGTATTATAGATCCAGTGGTCTCCCAATATCAATGGCCATTAATAACATAAACATGCAACAATGAAAAATGTAGACTCTATGCAAGTGCATTGGGCTTACCATGTTGAACAGGGTAGTTAAACTTTTTTGAACAGTGATTTTTTTTATTTACTTGTTCACTAATTGGCATTTGATCTTTTTTTTTTTTTTACACTAGAAATTGTAAACAACGCAAATTTCATAGAGCATAGTGCAACATCAGTTCCATGTTCCAGCACTGTGCAATATTAATATATTTTGAAGAAGCTTGGTAACCAAGCAATTTTGCTTCCCTTTGACTACATTTTTTTTCCATACAATAGAATGGGAATTGAAACTCTTTGGTGACGAACATCCTTCAAAATGTTCTGCATGCAAAGAAGAAATTAAGTCATACACTATAAGTACCACGGCAGGAATTATTTGACATTTTTCAGCTTTCTGGCCTACAATGTGCAAAGTGGTAGACCTCTGTGCTTTTACTGGATAACAACTGACCGTATTCGAGGCCCACAGTCCCTGTGTGGTTCAGTAGGGCAGTTTATTTGGCCACCTCTCCAGCTGCTCTGGTTTGAGGAAGTGTTCTCATGTCACCTGATAGTCATGACTCAGAGGAAACACGCATCCCTGGAAGCTTGAATTACTGCCGTACGCTTAAACAAAGCTGGTTACTTCTTCAAGAACATTACACTAACAGCTCAGTTCACACGTTTCAGGAACATTTATGGTTAGAGGCACGCATTATTTAAAGATGAACCTCAAAAGATCTAAACATTCTTAAAAATATCTTCTTTTTTGTTCCACATGAGACAGAATGTCACAGAATCCTAAAGGGAGAACTATCCCTTTAAATAACCTTTCATACCTGAAGTAACTTTGCTGTTAATCTCCTGAGAAGTAGGTCAGTGCTAACTCAACTGATGAAATCTCAGGAGGAATCGCTTTCTAACCATCTGAACACCATTAATGATATACTATAGGCTTTCACAGCTTTTGTGAAAAGACCGTCCCGCTTCAGACAAGATGTCCATCCCTAGCATAACATTTTAGAAGCTGGCAGAAGAGGTTTACAGCTCATTGCAAACCGTTAAGCAACGCTGAATCGCCTCATTTCATTCTAAAGAGACTGAGAAAATCACAGGCTGAGACATTTGGGGCACGGTCTGCATTTGTGATGAGATTAGTAACTTCAATTAGCATTTAATAAATGGACTATTGTTGCTTCAGCAGCACCACTGAAATGCACAGCAGCAGTTGTTGAGCTGGTGTGAGATGTGTGGAAATACATTATGCACCTCAGTTATGGGATGAATAATTAAAATCGCAACATTTGCAGCATGCACGTCATGTTACAAAAAAAAAAACTTTTGCTAGGTAGCGAAACCCTTCTCGGCCCTCAATTCAAACTGCTCACAAATAACAAAAAGCCAAAAATGACAGAAAGCTGAAAGTTTTTAAATGTTTCCAGATTGTGCAAAACTGAATAGATTTTATTAGAAAAAAAAAACAGGTAGCGGATATTTTTTATAATATAATATTTATAAAAATATTTATAATATTATGTATATTAATTATATTATATTACTATTACTATTAATATTGTAGTATAATATTTATTTCTAATACTAAGTAAATAATTAATAATATATTACATTCTGTTTATTATATTAAATATTACAATTAATGAATGATATAATACAATATAATAATACATTTAAAAGTACTAGAGTAACAGTAGCACAACCACGGATCTAACTAGGGTCAAACGATTAACATTACATTCATAAATGTTTTGTAGTTAATACATTTATTTTCAGGAAGTACAACAAAACCAGACATTTAAGTAAAATGTAATTATTTCAATTTCACTTTAGTGTTATCATTTTAATATTACACTAGACTAGATAAAACAGATGTGCTCTAAGAGCTACAAACCTGCTGCCTGTAATAACATGAATAATTAAAAAAAGACTAAATATAAAGGTAAAAGTGAAAATGGCAACAGTAATAAAATGAAAAGTATTGTGAGAGAGACACTCTGTGCCTCATTATTGTTGAAGGCAAAGACAAGAATATTCTCTCTCTCTCTCTCTCTCTCTCTCTCTCTCTCTCTCTCTCTCTCTCTCTCTCTCTCTCTCTCTCTCACTCTCTCACTCTCTCTCTCTCTCTCTCTCTCTCACTCTGTGATACTGACTCGCCAGTGGCTGCAGCAGTCAGTCCTGGGGTTGTAGTTTGGTATATTGCATGTACATGAACAGTTCTTCACTCAGAAGCGAGCGCGCGGGGAATAAGGCGAGGAACAGACGGAGGGATCTTTCAAACTAAACCAAACACGCGCTCGCAGTATCGAGAGACTCCCGGCGAACTCGGTGTTGTGGAGAGCGCTCGTGGGGGTCGGATCGGCGGGAATGGCTTCGTCTCCGTGCGGCGGTGGGAACTTTGACTGCGGGCTGGAGATCCAAACTCGCTCGGTGGAGCAAACACTCATCCCGCTCGTGTCTCAGGTGAGTCCGGATCAAGGAAACTTCTCGGTGGGGTCGTTAATCCTTCGAAACCCACAGCGACCGCTTAATGGACGAGTGAGGGATTTAAAACACAAACAACTTTCTGTATCATGTGTAAAGGTTAACTAGAACACCGACTGAACCCTCAACCGCAACGTTTCCCCCGGGGTTAACCACAGTTTCCGCCAAAATGCCATAACTACAGCGTTTAATAAACGCATTTTTGTTCATTTCTTTGAATTAGCAACCTTTTAATATTTGTGGTATTTTGCCGGAAACTGTTGAGAATTGAATGTCATGGAAGTGTGCTGCTTGTATTCTTAAAAGGTCTGAATGAATACGAAGTGAAACTTTTGGTTATTTGAGAAAGTGTGGTTCTCCATTAGGTTTCTGTCAAAAATTGTAAGGATTTTACTAAATTCAACAGTAATTCATTTATCACAATGCAATATGATTAACTGGAATCAATGCAGTTTCTTTATAACAAAATATATTTTGTATGTCAATTGTGTTGATTAATAGATTTAATTGTTCGATTAATTGAATCGCATCTTACTATTTCATACTGCCACCTCATAAAATAATATATTTCTCATTAGTTTAGGTTGGTTATTGCTTCCCTTGGCTGCAATTGCGTGCCTTATTTATTTTTAATAGATTTTCTACCTGCAGGTGAATTTAGACAATTTCGTACACGGGCACAAATTTTGTGGAGACGAGTGTTGCGTTGCTGTGAATTGATCATAACCCAATTCTGCGCTTCCTAAAACCAGCTACAGCCTTCAGCCTGCGGTTAGTTGTTAAGTGTATGACATGAAATTGAAATGTGTGAACGAAGAACAGCAAAAGAAAGGAGAATAATAATAGCGCTACTTAGATCCCCGCATTGTTATTTGGAGCATCAACATGAATTTGATTCGGAACTAATTAATGAGCCGAAGTTGTTGTGTTTTTCACTGTATGAATTCGTATGGAATTGCAATTTCATAAAATAGTTACACATAATATAGTGCTGGGAATGCACTCCTGAGCAATACCGGAGAGAGAATGTTGGATTGATAGAAGCAGTGAAACATTTCAGTGCTCTTAAAGCACTATAGTTGCCGCTGTAGTCTTGTAACTTGCAGTCTTTAGTAATTCACAGCTCACAGCTGCTGATTTTCATTCCTCATTAAATAACAGGATTCACCTAGGTGATGGTGACATAACTATGCATACCATATGTGTGATGTTCTGAAAAAGCAGAGTGTTTTGATTCAGAAGCTTCTGTGAGAAATCTGTTTCCATGTGATTTTCTTTTTTACATGCATAACTGTCATGCTGTCAAACCCCCTCCAATGCATTTGCAATTGCGATCTGGCATTATTAAAATGTATTTTTATTTTGCCCTTTTACCCCACAACCTTATAGAAAAGATGCGCTTTAGAGAACGGATGTGCCATTCTCGGTGAATTACTAGTTGGTTTAGTGTTGTGATGGGAGATGATTGCCGAAATGTCTTTTGAGAGTCTTTTTGAAAGTTTGCTAGTTAGTGGTGCCCACTAGGACGGCTGATGGTAATGAGGCTGAAAGGTCAGTGTTAGAAGACATGCTAATTGCCCATTCAATAGATCTTTGGGTAATGGGACTTCTTTCAGTGCTCTGGACAATAGATTGTCAAAGTGGTCTTGGTCAGAACCCTTCCCCCAACTACAGTTTTATTGATGACCATATACAAGCGCCAAATTACCTGTATGTTTGGTGTAGTTAAAATGTAGTAAGTACGGCTGTAGTTTCCAAACACTTTCCAAAAAATGAGGTGGTGGTTCGATTTGTTTCATGAGGATTTGAGCTGAATCAAAAATACAGAATTTGCATTAATTGTGTTGCATGATTTTTGAATTTGAAAGTGCTGTTAACATCTGAGGCTATAAGACTGTGACGGACAGGAGGTTGAGTGCAGAGGTCAGATCCTGTGTTCTCTCTATAGGGACTGAGCATAATAATGGGAATGAGAATGAAAGCTTCATGTTGGCCAGAAAGCTAGGGCTTTCAAAGCTTATTTAGTGAATCATTTTCACAGTTGTGATATTGAGCATCCTCATGCATGGGCATACAGAGAGGCTTGATCTCCCCCCCGGTTATCCTTTCTGTTATCAGTCTTACTTTCACAACTGTGTAATTACTGCTGTTATCCTCTCAGGCCAAGATCAGCCTGTCTGTGTTTTTGCCTGTTGGCTCACTCAGGCATCATATTTGAGAACTTGATTATTGCTGAGAAGCTTCTTCTCATTTTATTAAAGGAACACTCCACTTTTTTGGGGAAATAGGCTTGTTCTCCAACTCCCCCAGAGTTAATAAGTTATATCATGCAGCACCTGTGCGGTCTTAGTACACGATACAACTACAGAAGAGTCAAGTTTTAAATATTGAAACACTTTGGTAATTTTTTTTTAATGCAATGCTACTGGTCTAACAGGATTTGAATGATCTATGCTAAGCTATGCTAAAAGTTCTTTCACCAGGCCGGGAGATCAGCTGAATAGATTACAAAACAGTAAAACTCAACTTATTAGCTCAGGGGGACTTAGAGAGTCTATTTCCAAAAAAACAACAACTGTTCCTTTAAGCTGCAATTGCTATATTGCCATCGAAAATGGTCAGTGTTGGTCATTTTTAGTCTGGATATATTACATTTTTGCAAACACATCTTCTATTATGTAATTTTAGTAATATTTATTTATTTATATACTTTTTGTAATATTTATTTATTTTTGAAGTGTATGGAATTAACAATGTTAGACTGATGTTGGTATAATGAAGAAAAAAGAATCATTGTAATCATTGAATCATCATAAAATAATGTCCAGGAAAATACTTTTGTATGGGGTGAACAAAAGCCAGTAAAATGTAGTAAAATTGTTGTGTGACAAAATAAAAATGTAAGATTATTTATTAAACAATAAATGATTTGTGTATAAAATGATGTGAAACCTTTTGAACACACTGACTTGACTTATATGTGCTGTAATGGCTAATAAAAAGGCAGAACAATCATAATAGTTCATAGTTCATCATAATATTTTCAGTATGTGCAACGGTCTTGGATTTTTGAGCCAAAGCCAGGACAGGATTTATGAAATTACAAAGTCTTTGATCTGATTAGAATGCTTTTAAACTCCTGTGACAAGAAGCCTTGTTATTACATATTTGTGCTAGCCATGTTCTTATTCTGCAGGACTAAGGGTTGTTTTTCAGAAAAGATTTGAGCAGTAATTGGCTGGAAATACTTTCTTGAGCGCTTGTGCTTTTGTAAGCTCTGTGCCATCCGCACTTTTGTGAACCTCTGAAAGTTTATGGAAGTGAGAGATTTTTTTGTGTGTTAAGTACACAGTTGAGCCAGAGTTACATTTCATTTCCAATCCTCTGTTCCTCTCATGAGCTAGGTTAGTAAAGGGCTACAAAACTGTACCGTAAAAACATATCACATACGTAACTGCATGGAAAATATCAAAACTGAGATGAGTTACATAATCACAAGAGAACTTCTGTTGGAGGAAATTGCATCACAAGGAGCACTGTTAAGATAATAGATCAGCTACGAGCAGAAAGTGTAAGCCTGGTGCCTCCTGTAGAGATGGTGACAAGAAAGATGGATGAATGTGTGCTCGGTGTAAACTGCTTAGGATTAAAGGGCCAAATACCCTTCAGAGCAAGAACAAAGCAAGCTTCATGTTCAGTATGTGCAAACTTATGTATATGTGATGGCATGTTCTGTGTGTTTACTTGGCTGCATGTAGTCCTTTGTGTTCCATGTGTTTGTTTAACCAGTGGAGGTGTAAAAAAAGGAAGCCAGAACTGATAAGAGTGGTATTGTGAACTACAACCCCCATCCAGAATCTTCTGTAGCTGTAACTGATCTAACATACCATTCACACCATGGCACATTTAAGTGACTGTGTTTTTTTTTTTGTAAAAATGTATGACCGTCACTGCATTAGGAAATATCAAAATCAAGTTGTATTTACTTTCAGGAACAACAAACACACGGTTATAAAAAAAACTACCAGGGGCTCCTATAAACAAACTTATAGGAGGTAAGACAAACAATTAAAATAATTAAAATTAAGTTCTACACAAATTGGGTATTATTTTTTAAAATGTCCAGTTTTTGTTTTGTTAAAGAAAATATAGTTCAATAAACATGAGGAAGCACACATTAACACAAATCAATGTATTGATTATTTCTGTTAATAAAGTTTTGTAATATAGAGAGCCTTTGATTATTTTATCTGACAACGGAGGAGCCTTCAAGTCATAAAGAGTCAAAACCAGTTTTAAATGATACCACCTTAAGTATTCAGACCCTTTCTGATTGGCATGTAGTTCTAAACCTTTATTATTACGAATATTTCATTCCTTTGTCCATACCACGAAAGACACTGGACTCTATTGAGATTTATTGTATAGACACAAAACAACACTGTGCCTAAAGGGGTTTTCACCTCTTAATAGTTATAATTTGGTTTTATTTGAGAGCACAGATCTCATGTCAGAAAGGTTTGATCACTCTTTGTTGATTCTATGACTAGGTACCTTTCATGATCATTCTGAGATTCGTCTGGTTTTCACAGCATTTGGTAATTCATAGCCTGTAGGCATAACCTTTCCGAGGCGGCTCTCAGAAGTTGCCCGTCTGATCAGGGGTTCAGCATACCCCTCAGTTTGAGTTTCTGCATCAGTGACAGCTTGGCTGTGCTCCAGGCTGTATTTACGTTACTTGGCTACGGGACCTGTCATTGAGCAGGAAGAGATCTTAATCACCGCATAAGTTTGATGGCATTCTTCTTCCCTAAGCTCATGCTAGGTTCAGGGAAAATTCTGGGAAAGAGGTGGACTCCCTCTGCCCCCCACTGTCTCGCTGTCACCACTGATCTTAGGGCTCACGGGTAATACTCACGGACAAAGAAACTGTCAGTTCGAAGAACAGGTCAGCTACATTTAGTGTTTCCTGTTTTTTTTTCTATTCTAGCTTGCCGTGCTAACAATGTATCACTCTTTGGTCTTTACATAACACTGGACAGCACATAGAGATAATGAATCTCTCTGTATGTGAGGTTGAGCATTCATTTGTATTTTCTGCCATGTTCACTGGCACAGGGACAGATGCTGGCTCAAGTTGCTCTGCTTATGGAATGTGAGGGGCTCGTGACAAAATACCCACTTACCTTAACAGTAATTACAAAAGGCTCATTATTCTTCTGTACTGTACAGTGGCTTGTATTCTCTAACCGAGACAACAGCGAAACTAGAGCAAGTACTCAACCTCTCTAGACAACAACAAATCAACACAAGCAATGGTATTGATGCGGTACCTCCTGTATAATGATTTTATAAGAAAACGGTGAGCAGAGCTGAGTCCCCTTTAAGTGGCCTCTCTCACTTTAGAAGGAGATTTTAATGACCTCAAGAATTTCACATGGTCAGTTTGGGATATTTCTAAGGTTTCAGCCTGGAGGAGCTCAAATGTTATGAGACGTTACCTTTTTAGTAACCCATCACCTGACCTGTGACATCCATCACCTGAACAGGATCGAAAACCTTGAGGGGTAACATTAAAGGAATGCCTAGGTCATATTTCACCCCCCACCCCCCATATATATTTCTGTTTTTTGCATTTTGACACTATTTTCAAGACAGTTAGCTTAAAGAATTCAAGCAGTAGCAAGTTTTAAAGGATTAGTTAACTTCCAGAATAATAATTTACTCACCCCCATGTTATCCAAAATGTTCATGTCTTTCTTTCTTCAGTCAAAAAACCATTCCAGGATTGTTCTTCATATAGCTGACTTCAATGGGAGCCAATGGGTTGAAGGTCTAAATTGCTGCAAAGGACACTACATGATCCCAGCGAGGAATAAGGATGTTATCTAGCAAAAACAAAAAATGTAATGTAATGCATACATTTTGTGGATGCACATTATAGAGCTAGTACAAGATGAGCATTTGTGGTTAAAAAGTAAATGACTGATAATTTCACTAGATAAGCCCCTTACTCCTCAGCTGGGTTCGTGTAGAGCTCTTTGAAACTAGACTGAAATGGCAATTAAGACCTTCAGCCCACTGGGTCTCATTGATGTCCACTATATGTAGAAAAATCCTGGAATGTTTTCCTCAAAAACCTTAATTGTTTTCGAACGAAGAAAGAAAGACATGTATATCTTGGATAACGTGGGTGTGAGCAATTAACCAGGACATTTTTATTCTACAAGTGAACTAATCCTTTAAGTACATGCCATTGTGCTGCATTTCATTTCTTTTTAAAAAAATTGCTTAATTTGCATGACAATAATGTCTTTATTTCTGAGATTCACTCATTGGTCCTTTTGCTTAGACCAGTAGACTGCTTCCTCCTCTGCATTAAAGGGTCAAAGTTTGTCTGGTTAGCTGGTCTCATTAGCTCCTGCTGGTAGATTTTGTACATCATATGACTGCAAAAGCATACTTCTGGGCAACCCGCACTAGCTCAGCAACTGCCAATGAGATTAATGGGTATGCTAACTGATGGCTTTATCTAGTTATTCTAGGCCTCCTTGCTCTGCTCTCAAACCGGTGATTCTCTCACCTGTTGAGTTCTTTGTTCCTCCAGGAGGCTCATGATCCCAAAGCTCTGCTTAAATAAATCACCTGATACCAGCACAATGTGCTAGAGTCTTTGTGAAAGCATTTACCTTTGCGTGTCTGTTGAGGTGCTGAAGTTCCAGACAGGTCTTGGTGAAACCGTCATCATTTAAATGCATAGGCCTGAAAAGACCCCAGTGAAATGTAAATCTGCTCAGTAGACCATTCTGCTAGATTTTCTAAAAAATTTAAAAGAAGCTTTCTAAACTACAAAAAGGAGTTCATTATTTCAATAGACTTTTTTTGAGCCGTTCAGACGGTAATTAGATCAGATCTAACCTAAGAAGCTTTTTAGAAGAAAGTCTTAGAGCGGCACCCTTAATCATGGCTTGTCATGGGTATGTTGACTTTAAAGTGGTTAAAAGCACAGATACGTCACCTGGTCAAAAAGGGAAACGCTCTGAATGTTTTTGAAATTAGGTGGTGCATTGTAAATGTCTTGTGGCATGCGGACTGTTGCCAGAGCTCACAAATAAAAGTTTGTTTTTGTGTACGTCTGCCATAAAAGGCAGTGAAAAAGTGAATATTTTGGCATGACAGCAAGGAGGAGACTGCTTTTCCTTTTGATTCTCTCAGATGGTGTATCTCTCAACACTCCCTCCATTAGGAAAATCTAAATGCAACTCCTTGTGGTAATTACTTCCATCAATCACGTCAATGTTGAGCTAAAGGGATTCGTGCTTCACACCCCTACTGTTGGCCAGATAAATCCTGATAATGCTATATTAATGATGCTACAGTTAGCCTTCGCAGCTGTCTTCTTACACTGACTGATGTTCCTGAATGTTACTTACACTTTGCATCCAAGAAGCACTAAAAGACCTGGAAAGAGCTAAGTGTTCTTTTTTTAATTTTATGCTCATCTAGCACCACGGGTTGGACTGAGGTTAAAATTCAGCCCTGGAAAAATCTGGCCAATCCAGCCCACAAGTTTCTCATGAATGTTTTGCTAGGTTATAGGGCCTTAAATTGGAGTAAATAAATAAAAAAAGAACAGAAACGTATAATGATCGATACCACTGCATTCTTAATAATAAACTCAATCATGCATTTTTGTCACACAGAAAGGAGCTTAAGAGTAAAATAATGATTCTGAGCTAGAATGCAGGTCATGTACTGATATTCTGTCATTTCCTCACTCTCTTGTTGTTTCAAACTCATATGACTTCTGTGGAACCCAAAAGAAGATAATTTGTAGAATGTTATCCAACCACTTTGGTTACCCTTGATTTCTACTGTTTTCTACTGTCCGTATACTGTACAGAAACTAAACAGTGGAAATAAAAAAAAAAAAACTTGCTGTAATTTAAAAACAGCGGCTAATATCATGGAGATCCATATCCATATAAGTTGTCCAGCATCTTTTGCATATTTGAACTCTTTCCAGCAGTTACTGTATGATTTTGAGATCCATCTTTTCACACTGAGGAAAATTATGGGACTCAAACGCAACTATTAAAAAAAAGTTTCAAACATTCAGTGATGCTACTGAAGGGAATATGATGCATTAAGAGCTTGGGGGGTGAGAATGTATGAAGCAGAGCTCACAGCAAAGTCATTTTTAAACCAAGCAGCTTGCAAAATAATGAATCCATGTGATCATCTTCATTCCGTTGCAAAATCTGTGTAGGAAAATCTTTCACCTTTCCACCAAATCATGTATGCCAGCAACAGCCATTTTAGGATTTTTTGAGTTGGTCTTAGTGACATAGGAGTCCTTTTCACTAACGATGCATAGGTTTAGGCTAGTTTAGTGCCAAGGTGTTTTCCAATAAGCAGGCTGACTTCATGACAATCTGGCAACGGTCACAGGACCTGGTTGGTCTAGGAGGCTACTTTTACATCTTTATGGCCTCTCAGGGTGACAGGTGGGAACATTAAAGTGACAGCAGACTCCAGTTCATTACTTTCATGCTATTCCACACTCTTATGCAATTATTATCCTTTCCAAGTAGAATTTTTAAAGAAATCATTAGTTATTACAGTTATGCAAGACATGGTTTTTCAAGCATGTCATATGTTTCAGCCCCTCTGTGTGTGTGTGTGTGTGTGTGTGTGTGTGTGTGTAAGGTACATTTCACTGTGCAAACACTGGTGTGGTCACCACATTCCTCAATGAAGCTTATGTTTCATCACTCTCACTGGATGAACGAGAATGTTTATGTGTGGCCAGTGGGTGTCTCACTTAGTGTTAGGAGAGAACAGGGCTATAGGTTAACCTTTCCATGACTAGACTTGGATACACACTTAGTTATGTGTAATGAGGGATGTATTGACATTGGAGGGCTACATGAACTGCCTGCGGTCTACCCATAACTAATACTGTTATCTGAAGCTAATCTGGTTTGCTTTTCCAATGAAGGAACATGTAACTTTTCCATCAACATCAGTTTTAAACTTTTAGAAGGCAACAAAAAATGAAAATACTAAATCTAAAAAAACATTACATTTCACAATTGCACCTTTTGTTTCTCATAATTTTCCCATAATAATTAACCTCATAATTGCAGTTTCATATACAACAGTGTTGCGTTATACAATTTTATATTTCAATATGACTCACAAAATTTAATTTAATTTGCCTTAACGGTGTCTTTATGTTGGGACTTGTTGGTTATTTTAGTTCATAATTGCCTGTTTATTTTTTTTTTACTTTGCCTTGAAACTTATTTCAGTAGATCCTTGCAGTGCCATTTAAAATCAACATGATATCATGATCTCCTTTCTGGAATGATACATCTACTTTCAAGATCCAGTCAATTCCAAATAGATTAAATCAGGCCGTTTCCAAGCAAGTTCACTTTAAGACTTCATTGCCTTCTTCTCACGTATGGTTTCAGAACTGTGAAGTGCAATGATTAATCTTTTCTTTACTCCATCAGTTTGTAGTACCACCTGTCTCATTCAGCCCTGACATCATATCAATATTACATTTCCAGTTCAGGCCGATCTTAATTGATTTCCTAAGAGATTAGCAGATTAAAAACAATGGATTGGAATGAAAATCTTGATTGATGGTTGGTGGCCTTTTCTAAGATACTGCCTTTCTGTCGTAACGCACCAGAGCTTCCCTCTTGATGGTGCTTTACATGGACACCTCGTTCACCAGGGATGAACTTTTTGAAATAGACTTCTGCGGTCTTTTTCTAAAAACGTGATTAAAAAAAAAAACAATAAAATGGGGTGATAATTGCAATTTGGTGTTGTCTTCATTTAGACACTCTGGGTGATAATGAATTGGACAGAAAGAGGTCAGTATTGATTTTCACTCTTAGCAGGCAACCCTCAAAGTAGGCTAACTCAAGTGGAATATAGTTGAAGTTGGTTGATCGGTGTTCTTTTTATGAACATTTCCATTAAGCAGATCAGATTTTAAGGTTAAAGCTAGGTTTGGTGCCTGAACATCTTTCACAGCTACCTTATTTAAGACTGTTTGTTTAAGGACTAACAAAAGATGTTGATTGAGGATCACGTCCAACTTGGCAAATCAAGTTCACCCTGTTTATTCTGATTTATATGAAGTTACAGTATCATCATGTTTGACTTCAGCTTATTTTGAAGGTATGTTTGCTAAGATGTAGACTCCTTTAAAGCTTCTATTTATTGACATACCTTTGAGACCACACGTGCTGCAAGGAGATCAGCTTTCCTTTTATCCATTATGGCTCTGGAGTCATTTTTAAAATTCAGGCCGCATTAAAACCAGGCATACGTCTTAGGTAACAGTATGCCAGGGAGAAGGTGGAATCTATAGCCAAGACACACCCTCTCACATAATAAAACAAAAACCCACAACCCCTCATGAATTCAAAGACACAGCGTATTTTCATTCCACAAATCTACTCAGACACATATGGATGTGGTATAGTGAGAGTTTGGATGATGGCGGCATCGGAACAATGTGCACATGAGCTTTGAATGAATGCTTTTACAGAGTGTTTATAGTAGCAATAAAGCAAAGACAAAGAGAATAAAGGGCTCATTGTTTGTGGAATAGCTGTAAGACCACAATAATTGCATTTTGTTCGGTTAAAGGTAGTTCTTTGATGCGAGCTGTTATTTTATCATGCATTATCATGCAATAAACCCTCATCATTTTCTTTGAAGTTGTTCCAAGGTATCAATGTCAAATGGTACATATAGATGATTGCATGCATATACAATGGTATTTATGTTACATACTCATAGACTGATGAAGAATACTATGGAAAGACCATTTATAGTGCTTACATGAATGGCTTAAGATTGGCATTTTAATATTGGCACTGAAGTAATTGCTGACCTATAATCTCATTGTTTTTGATGACCTTGCTAATTAAAATGGCCTTGTTTTTGACCAGGTGTATTGAGTTTCTGCTTGTGTGACACTTAATAGTGTACATGCTCATTAAAAATCTCCATATCCCATTTATACCACAAAAATGCCGTTGATTCATTTTATACTGTAATTTCTGGCTCTCCCATCTGACTTGTAGGCACAAGTTAAGCTCTTTTTAATAATTAATTGCTGGCATTAAAGATGAATGTGATGCTAGCTATATGAGTATCCACTTATCAGTAACTGAGCAGCTGGGCAGCCCTGCACATTTCACACAAACGTTTCGATGAAATCAGCCGTTGCACATCTGAAAAATAAGACCAGAATTCTTGAAAGAACCCCTTAGGACTATGTTCAACTTCTGTAAATTTGTATGAACTGAAGTTTTAGTTAAACTTGGTATACTTTGTCTCTATTTGGTGTACAGTTTGTCTCTGTTACCTTAAGCAGATTTCCTCCATCAAATAAGAGGGCAAACAAGAGTTTGTTTCTCTCCTCATGCCTCATCAGTCCGGGCAGATGATGGGGCATGACAGCCGAAGAGAATGGGCGAAGCACGAGTCCTTAAGGTCCCCTCCGCCCGCTAATACTCTTTAAACAGAAATAGCCTGTGCTCTTCCCACACTCTGCAGTGAGTCACCAGCGAAAACACACCAGCGTGACATTGTGTTATCTCTCTTACCGAGAGACCAGCCATTGTTCCCAACATCCACTACTGCTCAAAGGTTTAGAGTCAGAAGGTTTTTTTTTTTTTGGTGAAATAAATTAATATTGCAATTTATAATATACGCTGCTTTTTTTAAAGCTTTCTTCTCCGAAGCATCACTAAATATTGTAATGATTTCTGAAGGGTCATGTGGAGACTGAAGTAACGACTGCAGTAAAGCAATGACTTCAGCTTGGCATCATAGGAATAAATCACATTTTGAAATATGTGAAAATTGTAAATAGTTATTTTAAATGCTATTAACATTTCGCAATATCAATGCATTTTTGATCAAATAATTGCAGCTTTGGTTAGCATTAGAGAGATATCTTAAAAGAAAATCGTCTTACTTAGCCCAAACTTGTAGTTGAGTCATCTTATGTTGTGCTGTTGGAAACCTCCCTGGGCTGCATTTGGAAATTCTCAAACTAATGGCTAATTTGTCGTTTGGCTGACGCTTTTATCCAAATCAATTTATGGTACCCTTATTGCAGGAACATTCTGTGAGGTTAAGTGTCTTACCCCGTGAAGCATTGTAATTTTAAGTTGTCTTCTCAGCCTGGAGGCTTGACAAGATTGAATATAGCTGGCTGCAAATTAAACAGATAAGAAAACTTCATTCTTTAGGGAAACTTTGTCTTAGGAAGTAGCGATTGTATCTTAGTTTCTTTAAGCATTTGTGACTGGGTTAGTGAAGACTGAAACAGTTGGTCTAGCACATTAAATATTAAAAAATGAAGTCTCAGGGGCAATGTAGTGAAGAACTGGAAAGTGGAGTCACGTCAAGTAATCTTTAAAAATACTAATAATTCTAAATTACTATTAATAAATCTCAAAATGAATATATAATTTTTTAATTAATGGTCGATTTTAGTTTTTAGGTTTTATTTATTTAGACACAATAGTTTAAAATTCTCAAGCATAACCCTTTCATAATTTCTATTATGCTGCTTGATTAGAAGCTGTTGATGGGCCATGAAAGTGTCCTATGCTGAGCATTTAATGTGGTACCTTTTTTTTTTTTTTTCCTTCTGCTTGTGTTTCTCTTGACTGACAACTCTGCATTTCTGAATTGCTGGCACAAAGTTTATTCCAAGGGTAGAGTAACATTCATACTTTACACTGTTAAGCCTTCTTTGAAACCTGAAAGACTTATTGTTACAGGATCCTCAGCATATCTCTATAAGCCCCCATAAAAGTGTTTGTACTACGGGGCCGTTGAATGCTTGAATCCGATTGGCTGACGCACATTCTAAGGCGTGCAGTTAGTTTCAGGGAACCAAACAGCGAACCTTGTTCCAGGCAGCTCTTTGACCACATTACATGACCATATCACTTTGCCAAATGGTTTATAGTCGACAACAAAAACAACAAACAAATAACTGAAACCCACTACGACAGACAAACAAACAAATAAATATAATAATCAATATGATAAAATGAACATGTTTTGCAATAAAATTACGTTTTACTTTGTACGGCAAACACATACTCTACCTCAGAGACACGCACACATTAACATATGCGCTATTGTTGTTAGCATTGTGGTTAGCACAACAACTAACCCTAACCCTAACCAACAACACCGCACTTCATATTTATTGTTGTTTGTATTTTGTATTCGTGCACTGATTTTGTTTGCACTAGTTTGCACACTGGGTTTTGCACTCTACTCCTTTGCTGTTTGCACTAGTCTGCACACTTTGCACTTTATGTGGCTAAGATCTTTTGTATTGTTTATTTTGTTGTAAGTGTGACTTCATGTAGCACCAGGTCCAGGAGAACTGAGAATGTACTGCACAGCTATATGTAGTTGAAATGACAATAAAAAGCCACTTGACTTGACTTGACTTGAACTTAAAAGCATCAACTTAAGAATGACTTGACTTCTCACAAGCGAGGTAACAACAGCACTGTTAGTGAAAAAATTAACTTAAAGTTCACTTTTGAGAGATTCACAGACTGAGGTAATTCACATTTTTTCTGTAGTATAAGCAGAATAACTGATGGCGGGCTGTTGAATTTATAGAAAAATAATGCACACCCAAAGTGTAATTCTCCACTTCATGTCATGGCCACATCATCACCTCAGGTGTGCATTATTTTTGAATAATTTAACGCCCCAAGTAACTTATTCTGTACTTCAATTAATATATTTTAATTTTTTTCCTATCAGTGTGACTGCTTTGTCATTTTACTTAAATATAAATCAGAAAAACTGTTGTTTTGACTATTTTTATTTTACTTTTCATTCTTTTAAGTTAAACACTTCCACATTGATTCATTGCAGTTGCATGACAAACAAGCGACCAGCACAACTTCAATATTTAGCTTATCCATAGCATCCAAATGTTTATTATAGAATGTCTTGATTGTATGTTGTATTTGCTTACATTGGAATGGTTTCATGAACACACGAGGATTACAGCTCCGTTATAATGCTGCTTGGCCGGTGTGTGGTGATCCGGAAATACATACTCATTTTCACCCACTATTGGGGCACCTGGTGCATGAACTCTGAGGACTCAACTATCATTTTTGTCGAAGCTGGAGGCGAGAATGGGTTTATGTGTACCGTACGTGACCTCTCACTTTCAGCCGAGCCATTAGAGGGTGAGAAGGAGATTTCTCATGACAGTCACACTAAGAAAAGATTTGCTATAGTGGGAAGATGTGATCCTCAGTTCAATAATAGTAAGGTATTTATTGCTAAATTAGATTTCTACATTTTCCTGTGCAAAACGTTCCATGGTTTTGCTTTGGAGTATGGAGGAGTTTTGAGAGTTTTGAGCTCATTGCTGTGTGATTGGTTTTTTTTTTTTTGTGTTCTGGGTAGTTCAAGGTGGTTTCTACGGCATTTTGGGTCATTAGGTGGCTGCATATTCCATAACAAAATGTATTCTGGTCCCTTGAATTAAAATATGTCTTTTTTTCTCAGAATTGTGGTATATAAACTCGGAATTGCAAGTTATAGAGTCCAGTTCTGAGGATAAAAAGACACGTTCTCAGAACTTTGTCACAAATCAGAACTTTATATCACAATTCTGACCTCATTTCTTAGAATGCCGAGTTTATATTTTGTAATTTTGTAATTCTTACTGAACAACTTCCAATTGCTAGTGTATATCACACAATTCTAAGAAATTGTGAGTATGTATTATGCAATTCTGAGAAAAAAGTTTAAAAAAAAGAAAAATGTCAGTGCTGGAAACAGACTTCCATACTCATCTGGCCACCTCAGCCCTATAATGCCACAAGTTGTATACAAGTTGTAATTGCTGTAAAAATGCATTTGTCACCTCTGAGTAGCATTAAACAGACAGTGCTTCTGTGCTGCCTTTGCAATGTAAAAGGCAAAAACAGCATTACAAAATGAAAAATTTTGATGTTAAAGAATGATCACGAGGATCAAAACCCTTCAGATTGACTTGGAGTGTTTGACCAGTTCTG
Source organism: Puntigrus tetrazona (assembly GCF_018831695.1). Lineage (NCBI taxonomy): Eukaryota > Metazoa > Chordata > Actinopteri > Cypriniformes > Cyprinidae > Puntigrus > Puntigrus tetrazona. The sequence goes on along the minus strand of NC_056717.1, from coordinate 10,347,076 downwards.
CAAAAACCACAGTGTACCTCAGGATGCTTGTTCTGTGCTCTCTCCACCTTAATGTACCTCACCTTTGCCCTCTATTTAATGGTGTGCTCTTACAGTAATGACAAGGTCAGAGTGGCTGTGTGCTTTTGGTATTTGTGAGAGAAGTTTCAGTGAGCAGTCACGTTGCCAGCTCCCCCTCCCTCTCGAGCCGGTAATCACGCTTACATCAGAGCTGCAGAATGAAAGGGCTTTCTTGTGCTCCGCTGAATCCGCTGAATGAGCGTGGAGCAGTGAGGAGGACATGTACTGCAAAGAGATCTGGAAGCTTTTTATCACTCCCTGGGACACATGAATTTCAGACGACTATATATTTGAACTACAGCAGACCTTTTTAAGAATGTGTTAACCTCACTTGTGAAAGACAGAAATATCTTAATGCCCTTGATCGCATTGTGTATTTTTTATTAGTGCATGCTTTTGGTGTAACAGATGCTGCATCAGTGGGAAAATAAAAGCAATGTTGACATGATATTTGCAACGCCTTTTTACTTTTGTAATGAGATGCTTATGAACGTGATATTCAAAGTGAAAAATGTGTATAAGTGGGAGTTGATTTTATACATCAGGAATTGTGAAAAGCGGTCTTTATTTTAAATATGATATAAATATGAAGGGGCACCCTTTTTAATATATAGCTAGAGTTGTCTTTATAATTTTACATATAAAGAATAATATCAATGTAATATTATGTTTTTTATACAGTGTCAGGAAAAATATTAAGCATAGCATGTCTCTATTTTTTTATATATATTTTTTAAAGTATTGTTTTATTATTATTTTTTAATCTCACAGCTGTCCTAATGCCCAAACTAATAGACATATTAACATATCATATTAATTAAATCTGTTTACAGCATGCTATCTTTTTCCACTGCTCATTGTTAGAGTGTTTTTAATCATGATTTTTTTTATTCCTTACCGTAAAAAACTAGGTCTGTCAATATAATAAAATTACTGAGACAGACAGTTTAAAATTATAATAATATTAAATCTGGTAAATATTAAAAATAATCACATTTGGAAAAATAATTATAAAACCTAATTTGCATCATTATGTGGTGTTCACAGTGAGACCAGAAACATTTGTTGAGAAGTAATTATTTTATTTTTATCAGTCTAGTATATCTGGTCAAATCCCAAAAGATAGAATCAAATCCTCTCCTGTATGATTCCCTATATTATAGAATATTCTGCTTCATTCTCAAATGTGTTGTGATTGCTGTCTTCAAGGATATGGGCTGCAAACACAAAAGTGGCCCGTTCCAAATATGCGTTGTCTGGAAAGTGAAGAGCAACTGAGGTCACAAGCCTGATGTAACACCTTTGTACCCACAAGCACTTCCCTTCAAGTCCCTTTAGTGTCTTGTGTTTAGTGTACTGTAACTCACTGTGGATGATGGCGAGTAATGATAGTGAATGCTTACTACTATATTTTAGGTTGTGCCACTCCAAAACCATACATCTCGCTTTAACAGATGGCGTTAATGCAGAGCAAGTGTGGGTAAAATACAGTTAAACGCTGACCGTATAAAGAGTGATTAAATGGCAGAGCAGTTTGACATCCGTGCTGTTGTACAGCCAGTGATTCTTGGCAGGGCACAAAGCTCACCAATCACTGGGTATTATTAGCCCCAGCATTCCAACAGCACTATGTACTTCTTCTTCCCGTTTCCTTCCCATCTAATCATTCATCTCTCTGCTAAGGCACATCTGCGTTAAATCACAGTGAGAAGCAGCCCTGAATGTCTGGTGTATTGAGTTCGCAGGTACAGGAGACCACACTTTTCTGTCATATCAGCTCAGATGTAGTCTGCAAACACAGATAAAAGAGAACTTTCCCCATTGTGCTGACTTTTTCAAATAGTACACGTCTATGATAGAAAGTTGGAGCTGTATTAATCTCAGAATCTCTCCACATGACCTGAAGGTTTAAAAAAAAAATATGATTCATTTCTACTCTGCCAACTTGAACGGCTCTCGAGTTCATAGATATGCTGTATCTGCACATACATATTCACGGCCTTGATGTATTTTTTGCACATGATGAGCCGTTTTCCACGCCTGGGAAATTATGGTTCCACCTAATCTAATAACAACAAGACCACTTTAATATAGCATATCGTGCGTGTTAAATGGCTAAAACGCCAGGAATGCATGCAAAACAAATGTGGTGGTCTATGGCCTTCATGTGGAGCCTGAAGATATCCCACAATGGCCGGTATGCTTGTTCTTGCATGCCAAGGTAAAGCCACCCTTTTCTCATTAGCTTTTTGTTTTTATAGCAAGTTCAGTTACTTCTATGTACAGTGCACATGTGCTCTGGCTTCATGTTTGGCTCTCTGCCTGGCTTTAGCCAAACATTGTGCCATAATGAGTCCACAGGAGTAGATCAGTCAGTCTTTGTACATTGTTGACCCGTGGTACCTTATTACAAACCCCCCTGGTTTGATTTAAGTAGAGTCTGTGCTTTAATCACTATGAAGGGACCAGCAAAACAATTCCTTAGTTGGCCTCGGTCGTACGTTATTGCAAGAGGACCCCCGAGGTCATTTTAGCAATTAAAGATGGGGGAAACATCATTGACTTGCAGTATAGACGGATAGTAATTAAGTGATTTACATTGAAATTAAAGTACCAGTGTTTCTTAGTTTAATACCCCAGTCCCACCGGTATAGAGCTGCTAATGGGTTATTAGATATGCTATTCGTCCAGCAGCAGTATGTCTTCAATACTCATAGCACCATGGGTGTATGTATTGGAAGTAAGCAAGTTGCTGTACTTGCTTAGTGGCAGCAGCAATAATCTACAACAACAGCGATTGTTGTAGCAGATCTATTGTCATAATCATTACCATGCTAAAATCTTCTGAGAACTGTCGTAATAAAATAAAATAAAAATAAAAATGCATTTACAAAACTTGCATTTATTTACATTTAAGCATTTAGTCTCACTTATTATTATAAATATTATATATATATATATATATATATAACCCAGATAAATATATATCTATATAATTTTTCTGTTGTTTTTTTGTTTTAAATCTGATATCTCAGGTCAGAGTGGCATAATGGGAAGGCAAAGTGTGCACTTGTTGTTGGCTTTTAAATCTCAGCAGATGTATTGAGTCTGGGGATGCTCCCAAAGTGTTTTTCACTTTATGTCTGTAAGATGAGCTCATCCAGTCCTGTTTCAGTCACATTCAATAAGCAAAGTGCCAATGTGCCAGTTTCCTGTTCAGACCTGGCACTTGCTACCTGTTTTACTCTCTGGTCTTAATTATCAACCAGAGAACCCAATGTACCTTCATCTGGCCAATAGCAACGCAGACTGTTTTGTGCCCATTTTATCATGACCTCTTCTACTCCCTTGTGTAAAACTCACATCTATGCATCAACTAGTATCTAAAAGACCAAGGACATTGAGTTATGATAACATTTTTTGATTTAATGATGTAGATTTGAATTGAACTTCATCTTTAAACCATCTTATATTAGTAGGAATTATTCAGTAGAATTTTTAACTTGAAGACCGTCCTTTGGGATGCATCAAGATGATGGATGATAATGACTTAATTCCTAATATGATGTCAGACAAATGTTTAATTACTGTTAGTTTAAACAACTTTTGCCCTATGGCATGATTGAGTGAACTGTCATAATATCATAAAGTGTTTAAGTGTTTTTGGTACAAATATCTCAGAGCATTCAGATCATGCCAACTTACGTGATCACTTCTTAATTTTTTTTTTTTTTTAAATCATCCTTTTTTTTTTTTTTACCACTTTCATCTTTTATCTTCTTTCTGTCCTTTAACCCAGCGTGAGATTGAAAAAGAGTGTGATGGAGCTTTCGTCCTCCACAGGTACAGCTCTTGAAATTAAAAGGATCTCTTTCATCTTTCACTCTGATAGACTGTGATAAAAGTGCAATGCATTTCGTTTTTCCCCGATAAATGCTTTTTTTGGGCCGTAGAATTGCGTAATTTGTGTCAAAGTGCAATAACATTGTGTCAAGTCATGCCATTGCGATATCCCATTTCAGTCATTTATTCAAACAGTATCCACCACCTTTAAATTTAGGTCGAGCTCCACTTCTTAAAAGGGCAGTCATTCATATTTTAGTGCAGTTAGAATAGACACAAACTTGCATGCGAGACTGAACCACTTAAAAAAAGTATTAAGAGTCACTATTATTGAACATTGAGCGTTTGTTTTGTTGTCTATTTAAAGTAATTTAATATAAAGCCTGTTGAGCCCACAATCCATCTGCCAATGTTTGGCATATACCTACAATTCATGTTGTGCAGTGAATTATCAGGGCTGTTTTCAGGGTTTAGTCATCTTGCTGTCCTTATCAACACAAATTATTTTGATAGTAACTAAATCTTGTTTTGCTCAAGATGTCTTTCCAGAGTGATTTATTTCATGAGGGTGATAAGATGCATATGGAACATTAGCGAGCGAGCATCCAACAGAAAATGTAATTGTCTCTGTAAAGAAATGTGATAGATGTATAGGGTGCTTGAGAACAGCTGTCATATGGATCTGATGTCAGTACAAATACATTCCGATTGTCCTTCATGTCTCCTTTCATAACGGGGCCACTTTTTTGTCTTCTCAGTAATAGTTTATGGAAATGGGCTTCGCAATGGCAATATCTAAAGCGATGTGGATGATGGCTGTTGTAACAGGGCTCAAGTTCTGAGTCCTAAAAAATATTTTATTTTGAATTTTAAGCCTGTGTTGGACGGGGTAGTTGAGTAGAGAGAGGGAGCGAATGGAGAAGGGGACCAGGTTCACGAACTGAGGTGACCCAACATTTCATGTGACATGTCATTAAAATTAATAAAACATTATGATATAAAATGAATATGCAAAATGCAAGTTTCTGGACTATTTCTAGGTTCAAGTCAAATAAGTGCATTTTGTGCATGAGAACAAAATTAAAGTCTGTGAATGTAAAACAAAAACAAAACTGGTAATTAAAATTATATATATGATATGATAATATGATTTGTTAAAAAAAAAAAAAAGGGAAAAAAATGGTAATAAATTATAATAATGCAAAAGCATTTTCACAAATAGTCTCAAAAGTCTAGGCCCAGTAGTTTATGTTTAAAGATTAAAAAAAAAGAAAAGAAAAGAAAAGAAAATGGCCCTATATTTTACATATCCTGAAGCCTAGGTGTATATGAATTTCTTCTTTCAGATGAACACAGAGTTTTTAAAACATTTACCCTGGCTCTTCCAAGCATAGTGATAAAAATGGATAGTGACCATCATTTTGAAGCTATATTGTATATACCCACAAGTACTGTGACATAAAACTAACCTATCACAAGCAGATCAATGGGTTTTAATAACAAATTTATTTCTAGTTTTAGCATTCTAACATAAATAACTGACTAAGCGCCGAGTTCTGGCTTCTTTGCTGACGTCTGACACTAAGTACGACGTGTGATGTAAGTCGTGTCATACATCAGCCAAGAAGCTGGAACTTGGTGCTCCCATGGAAAAAAACTAATAAAAAACAATAAAAAACCCCAAAAACTCAAGCATTTTTCAAGCATTCTTCTGGGGGTTGTAACAAAAATATTTCTTTTTGTTACAACCCCCCAGAAGAATGCTTGAAAAAAGAATGTCATATACACCTAGGAATGCTTGGGCGTGAGTAAAATATGGAGCAATTGAAATTTCTGGATGAATTATTCCTGCAATTGACTATGTATTAATGGTTAGTAGCTAGTGCAGATAATATCAACTGCATAGTTACCCTGGCATATATATTTTTCTTTCAGTCCAGACGTAAAGAAGATTTATGCTCATATTTTTTGTGAGCACTCACTCTTACAAATCAATATAAAACCTAATTTTTGAGACATCTCTTTACTTTTCCATCTCTTCTAAACCTCAATCTAACAGGAACCATGGGAGGTTCATTCAGGCATTTCCAGCTTTTGTTCAATAGCTTGATCTGTAGTCTAATACTGGCCCTTAGAGAAATATATTTCTTTGTTGGAGCAATCGAGAGACAGGCCTTTGGTGACGTATTTAGTGCTGAAACGGACCACACTGTGCACATAATGATAAAATGCATTAGTCTAGCATCGTTTCGGCTGGCTTGACATTGTTGTCAGGTAAAAATCACACCGAATTGATTCACAGCTTCCTGTTTCGGGTTTGTTTAGCGCATTGTGTAATTTATAAGCACGCTTTTATAAGGCAGCTCACCGAAGGCTTGCTTTATTTGAACAAACCAAAAGTCATACGGTGTTTGTTCAGCAAACTTGTTCAAGTTTGGAAAAGAATTTGAACAAGCGAGTTTTGAGCTTTATCTTTGCACAAGATAAAAATAGCTCTCTGGGCTTTGGCACTGCCAGCAGCGTTTAGACAGAAGCGATTGCGACGTTGAATCAATGCGTTTTTTATGCAGCCTCTTTTTTTGTTGACATAGCCAGAGTAGGCCATGTGCTAATCCAGCAACAGGAAGTTATGAGTGCCGCCACCCTCTCCCTCTGACACATAAAAATACACACAGTGCTTTCTCACTTCCACTCAGCCGGTGCTTCTCACTCAGAGACACGTGTGCCAATGCTTTAAACAGTTTGTGTGCATGGATCTGTTTTTATGGTCCGACTTTAGTGAGCAAGACCGGAGTCGGTCTTGGGTCAGTGTCTCTCTCTGGAGCATTGCCACTGCTGAAGGACATGTGAGTGTCACCAAAACATTACCTTACCGAGGCCATGCTGGATTCACACAGTCAAACACTCCCTCGCTCATTTACTCGCACTACAGTCGCCTGCCAGCAATTCCATCAGCAGAATTAAGGGTATGACCAAATATGTAGGCGGTGTGAGTGATTTTATATTGTGATATATGTGCTATAGGCGTAGTTCAAAAGTTTTGGGTAAGTAAGAATTTTCTAAATGAAATGTAATATTTTTTTATTAAGCAAGGATGCATTAGATTGATCAAAAGTGACCAAATGTTGTTCTTTTGTACTTTTTTTTCATCAAAGAATCTTGTTTTTTTGACATTTGGATGATGATGAAATTTTTTTATTGAGCACCATATTAGGAGTGAATTTGAAGGATTGCAGTAATGTTTTGGCTTTGCCATCCATGAGTAAAATACATTTTAAACTATAATAAAAATCACAATTTTATTTAACATTACAGATGTTATTGCTATTTTTCTGTCAAATAAATGCTGCATAAAATTTTAAACATGCTTTTATTTATTTTTAGTTTTCGCACAACAATATACTGTGCAATAAACAATGATATTAACAGTAGAGTAGGATGAGGACCCTTTTCTCCTATTCTTTCATTTTCTTTCCATAGCACAACATGTACCATCATACTCCGTAGCTGAAGATTGTGAGATAAGCATCTTGAACTCTGAATAAACATTATACGTGGTGATTTTCCAGAACTGTTGACGTAATGTCAACATTGAACCATTCAACCTCCATTGTTCGCAGCCCCCTCACACCCTCTTATCCTCCAACTGGATTTTTTACTCTCCTCAGGAATGTTTCATTTTTCTCCATCTATGACTCATGGATGGCCCTCGTTTTGTTGGCAGGATGGCTCGTAGCCGTCTAATATCGGCCAGAGGAGCGGTGAGGCAGGACGGGACCCGTTATCTCTCACCTTAGCGTCTGATTACAGCCATCTTCAGGGAGAGGTGCTTGACACAGACCGAGTGTTGGACCACATGATGACGTAGAAACACCTCCCCTCGATTTATCACTCTCCTTCTGTATGTGGGTGTCAACATAAGACTGCATGGGAATGATTCAAAGAACTCCTCAGAATGACAAATTATAGCAGCACAAAGCAAAATGAACGGGAGTGTGAAGTCGCCACAGTTTTACATGTGTACCATTTTATAGCTTTCCCTGACGCCCCGTATGTGGTCAGTATTTCTTGTCGCAAAGTTCAGCATGAGTTACTTCATCTACATCTTTGTCGATGATAATAAAACAGGCTGTTTTTACGACTGGACCTTTAAGATTGAAATGTGTTTTGAAAGAACTCTTCCAAAGTTCTGAGAAAGTTTCTTTAGCCCCTTTAAGCGAATTCAGAAAAGATAGATGGATGATGCCAAACGTCAAACCCCATATGACTCGCTCAAGAGGAATGTAAATATGAAGCGCATGCGAGATTCATTCATCATTCACTATCCGTGTTGAAATGCACGCTGCTGAGCTGGGGAAACCTGTCACTGATTATGCACAATTCTAAGCTAAAATTCGCAATATTAGCAAGGGCATTATTTTGCATGCTACTTCTAAAAGTATTTTTATCAGTGAGGGTTTTTCACTTGTCGTGTGTTGTTATTGACTGGTTTTCAGTAGCACACGTAGGCTCCTGTTTGCTCCATGCGGCCTGTTTTAGTGTATTATTCCCAGGCACTTGTGTTGTCCATGCTCCCTGCAGTTGTACTCCACCAAACGTTTCCTTTAGCAGGCCACCTGCCATTGCACATCAGCAGGAGGTGAGGGATATCAGCTCTTGAGAGCGGAAATTGTAAAGGGCTAGGAGTAAATGATTGATGAAGTCAATCCTGACACACAAGACCGTAGTTGAGATTGTATCTGAAAGCGTGAGAGCGAGTGACGTTAAACATATGTTGATGAAGAGGATACTTGCCTTCATTATTGTACTTTTGTTATCCTCTTCTTTCTCCGCTGTACAGGCATTGCACGCTACCATTTAAAAGTTTGGGGTCAACACGTTAGATGGGTCAAGATGGAGTAATTTCCACTGAAAATACAGCTTTGCCATCACAGGAATAAACTAGATGTTAAAACAGAAAACTATGCACTAACTTTTATTTTCTTTTGCGGTGAAGTATGCCATATTTAAAACGTTATTTTGCTAAACATTGCTTTGTTTGTCTCCCTTCCAGATTACCACACTGATCAATCACAAAGACAAGCTCAAGAAGACGGAGAAGACCTTACGGGCCATCCAGAGAGGCAGGCGGCCGGTCAGTGTTGCAGTTGGCCGCTTCAGGCGTGTGGGTGAAGCCATTGCAGCAGAGAATGAAGACTTTAAGGACGCAGATGGGACTGGCTTGCTTTGAGGTCCGGAGAGCAGGTTAGTCTGACACTACTTAACTGAAAGAGCCATGACACACAAACAGTTTTAATGGATCGAGTTACCAGGCAACGAGGAACACGAAATGGACAGCTGGGTTAAACTTGTCAACAAGCTCAGAACTGCCTGTCAGGGTTGTATACCATGCAAAATGGATTTAAAATTCCTTTCAAGTTTAGTTTAATTGACGTAGCATGCAGAAATAGCATTCAAGTTGGATTTAAGAAAGTATAAAAACATGGAATGAAATTCAGAGACATGTAATTGTTGTAAATGTATTAATGATACTTTTATTATTTCTTTATAACAGTAAATTATAAAGAAAATACATACAACATATGAGGTACTTTAAGAAACATTAGATAATATTAAAAATCAATCACTGAAATACTGGCTATATTATATATAGGCATTTATATACACTACTGTTCAAAAGTATTTACAATTTTTCAGCATCAATTTTAAATATTCAATGTCACATGGTCCTTCAGAAATAAAAACATTTGCCTTTTAAAATATTTTGTGGATTATTTGAAAGTAAATCTTTTGTAACATTGTAATTGTCTTTACTGACACTTTTGATCAATGTAATTACTGACCTCAGACTTCTTTTGTACAGTAGTGTATAATAAATGTAAAATCCTCAAAATGGCATGAAAGACGCCTGTGAGCAAATTTAAACCATCAACCAAATTTTTTGTTTCATATAAAAACAAACTTTGCAACTGAAAAATCAACCGCCAAATGTCACAAAAGTTAGTTTGTCAAGTCTTATCATGTTGAAATTAATATAAATAGTTTAAATCAATATGCGCAGTTTAATATATTTAAAGCCTATAATTAGATTAAAATGGGGTTTTCTTGGCATTCACACTTGTATGGATGCAGCTGTTTGAGATGCAGATTTATTTTTTGCACGATGCCTGAATCTGTTGGGGTTTGTGAAAGAGGGAGTGCTGCAGTTTCTCTATTAAACTCTCGATGTCCCATCTGTCTCTGAAGAGTTTGCCTAAAAATACCCCACAAATGCGCCGCAATGCTCCCATATCTCTCATTTGTGATGAAGTGTTGCTGTGCTTGCTCTTAGAATAACCAACACGCGCACAAAGAGATTTGATCTGTTCTGATGGTTTAAAGAGGTTTACAAAAGCAAGCAGCTGCGGTTATGAAATAAATACATTTGATATGAGTTGACATCTGTGAGGCTTTCTATAAAAGTAAATGATTCCGAGAATTACTTATTTCTGTATTAACTTATTTAATACGTTAGTACACTGCTATTTAATGCACTGTAAAAAAATGTTGTTGCAATAGGCCTATTTATACTGTCTTTCTATTTAAAATTTACTTTAAAAACAGTTTGAAAGTGTTTTTTTTCAAACATTTTTCATTGTGTAGAGTTGTCTTAATTGTCAGATCTAAAAATTAATTTAATTATTTCAATACATTTCTTTGAAATAAATGCCTTTGTATGTGATATCAGAAATCAGTACGCTTTCAATCTAGCTTAGAGTCTAAATAATCTTTTGCATAATTTTGTATTTTAGCAGCAAAACAAGTGCTCTGTCAATCAAATGCAACTCTCTCAAACACTCGAAGTGTGTTATGGTTTACATTTGTCCCTCCGGTCTGAAATAATAGGAGCTCTGTTCTGTATCTATAAATACAGATAGTTGGTGGTCTCTCCCACCTCCCCTTCCCATACCTCCCAGGTACAACATACAACCGGAATTAGACTGGCTTCAAGTTAGTTATCAGACTCCCCACAGTGTTTGAACGCTCACCCACATGATTTAATCCTCCTGATTATTACACGGGCCGCCCATGTGTGACGGGCAAAAGTTTAGCCCAAAACACAGTTAGGCAGGTGAGAGGAAAGTCATGTAGACACGTCTCAGGAGAAACAAGTCAGATGTTATAGAAGCGGTGAAATCTTTTGTTTGTAGAAAAGCTAAACTAGTCAACTGAGGTACGAGAGCACGTCGTCTGAAGGAGAAGAGAGAGAGCTTTCATTGAAAGGGGAAGCCCTGGTTTTTGTGTGTAACTACCCGGATGTGACACAGTGGCCTGCAGTTTTTAGTGATTTAATTTCATCTTATTAACAAAAAAGAAAAGATGGGAGGATGTGCTTTGAGTGGAAGTCTGTGTGGTTTTTAAGTGCACTGCGTACGATTAATTGTGCTTGTTTCTTCAACTGTGGAAGCTCTTTGATCTCTGTGGTTTTTTTTTGTTTTTATAAATAAATTTAATTATCGTTACATATAAACCTTTTGTTCGTTAGCAATTTCCAGCAGTTTTTTCAACTGAAGGTCATGAGCGATGTTTTTTGGAATAAAGCGTTGACTCCTTTCTGTTTTATCACAACTAGCATTATATATTCAAATTTTAAACAATTAAATGACATTTTCTCTTGCACAATTGTAAGACAAAATTACAGCTTAATTAGAATTTTGAAAAATAGAACTGACAGTTTAATAAAAATATTCTTTTCATCTGCCCAAATTACATTTACATTTTTGCTTTGATAATTTTGTCTCTTTAGCAACAATAAAATTATTTTATTAGTTAAACAAAATTAATCGATTTAGTACATGAACTAATTTGTGTAAAAATTGCTAATTTATTCTCACAAAAATAAATATCAAAATTCTTCTAAATCATTATTTCACCCTTAATAAAATAATTATAGCATTTTTGTGATGGATTTTAAGAACATTTGGGCCGGAAACAGGGTAAAACTAAATCTACCTAAAGAAGACATTACAAAAGCAAAAAAATAATGTGCTCTTAATTTAAAATAAAATGAAAACCTGTTCGTTTTAATACAAATGAATACCTGAGATATAAAAGTATGTGTGGTTGAAACAAAGTTCAACATTTTCTTAACTGAAGGTTGGGAACTCTAGATACAGTTTTTGCTGAGAATGCATTTTTTTCTCTTTGTCTTGCTTCTCTCAGGACCTCTCAGCCTTATATGACGGATAGACAACTGCTTTTGAGCAATGGTTCGATACTATAGTACTTTAATGAAGTGCATTCCAAAAGCAGCAGATGCAGCTGAAAGCGTTGTCTTTAAAGGGCATGGGCAGAGATCTCAATGCTTCGCTCTCTGTGCGCAAACCCGAACGCCTGAGGCCTTGTCTCTTTAAAGCAGGGAAACTCTCTGAAAAGAGTTGGCTGAAAATATTACCCGCTGAGGACAGCACCGCATCTCTGGGTGCCGCCAAGGGATTCGGTTATAAGCTTCTACAAGACATAGCTTCAAGCTCAGGAAGACACAGAGGCAGCAAACAATCCTCCAGAAACAAGAATGTTTCAGTATGGCTTTGCTAAACAAGAGACGAAACCAGCAAAGCAGGAAATGCGGGCATTGTGCCCAGTCAAATGACTGTGGATAGGTGCGCTGGCAAAGTAATTTGGCCCACAATGCAGCGTTTTTACTATGAGGCACATGATTGTTAAAACCTCTTTGAGATTTAACTAAAGAAAGCGCTGTCGGATGCAATCAGGAGACGGTGTCTTCAGATGGACAAATGTGTAATTTAAGATGGCACAGAGCTGTTTCCCTTCAGAAATTACTCTCCGGTCTAAGCGTCTGTCTGTATTTGTCAGCCTCTTTCTCTTTTCACTTTTGAATGTGTCCAGTTTTTCCGTCTCTCAAAATAACGCTGCTTTATTGAGGCACGAGGTAGGGGAAGTGCACTCATCATGCCGTCCCTTTCAGCACGATTCCAACTGGGACATGACGCGCCAGTTCTGCCACCCTGCCCAAAAATAAGTCAGCATATGGTATTTGTGTTCAGACAGGGTTGTGTGCTAGTAGACGCCCACTGAAAAAGAGTGAGATGTTTATTGATGTCTTAAAGAGTGACTACATGAAGTGATGCTTTGTAAATAATCAAATGGTTACGTGACTTAATGTCTTAATGTGTGCTGGGGAGGAATGAACTTACTCCAAAAATTGCATATTTTGTTTTTCAAAGCAGTGGCACTTTTCACAGATGCTTGCTGGTTTGTCGTTCTATGGAAGGAGGAGAAGACATGTTATGTGTGTGTATTTGCTTTGTTTCTCACAGGGTGGATTTGAAAAAAAGTATGAGGATTTATACAGAGTGCTTCAGTGAGATTCAAAATGTGCTTGAAAAGTGTCCCAAAAGTGTCCTGAATACTTTTTGTGGACTATTCTTAACTATATTTTGGAGATGAATTAACAACCAAAATTGGCTAAATCTGATAGAAAACTGATTTTATTTTTTTATTTATTTTAAAGGAGTGAGAAAAAAATAAAATAAAAATTATATATATATTCTGAAACATTTAGCAAAATAGTAAGTAGTAATTGAGTTATTATCAGCATATTAGAAATGATTTAAAAAAATAGCATATACAGACGATGAAGACTGCTAAAAATTCTAAAATTCTAAAAAAAAAAATTATTTATTAGATTTGCATTTGTTTGATTTATAAAAAAAACAAAATATACCTACCTAAGACATTTTTTTACAGTTACTCTTATTAGATGCCTATTACTAGAATATTAGCTGTTTATTAGCACTAATTAAGCACATATTAATGCCTTTATATTATATGGCCAAGTATTCTGCACCCCTAAATCCTACCCAATACCTAAACTGAACCGATACTGTACTAACTATTAATAAGTTAGAAAGAATTAGAATTCATTGAGGTATAATCATAGTTAATATTTAACATATGTTACCCAAATTCTTACCATCTCGAACGGTTGTTATAAAAAAATATATAAATAAATCAATAAAGAAGTGTGTGTATAAAAACTTCTTTCTGAATAGAATGTAATATATGTTATGTGGTTACTAAAGCGGTTGAACACTTTAACAAATAATATCTTGTTTTTGCATCTAAACCTGTGTGTATGTAAAAGGTGGCGCTACATTCAGCTGTGTTTTTTCCTCTGCAGGCACTGCCAGCTCAGCTGGATTGATGTGTCCTGTCTGGAGCAGTGTGAGGCGATGGGCGCATCAGGGTTTAGTGACAGGACCTGCATGGTGAAAGCTACTCGCATGCTGCTCTCCTCTGTTACCAAAGTCCTGGTGCTCGCAGACTGCATCGTTATCAAACAGATCATAAGCTCCCGCAACAAAGCAATGTATTGTCTGCCGGGTCCAAGTACTTGTGCGCTGGCCTTTACAAGCACTCAATATGGCACTCATCTTTCCTGTCAAGTACAAGAGTACACAGGCGAACACGCAGGCTAGTGGTTGCTCTCAGATGCTATCGCTGCGTGGCCCATATATGAAGTCCTTCTGCTTTGGAATGTGAAGGGCCCAGCCGGCTGGATAAAGTAAGAGCCTGTCTCAACATCCATATCCAGTGAGATGAAGTGTGGGGGTTGTCTTGTGTTGTGGCATGTGTGCAATAACTCCTCAGATCTGGAGCTAATCATGTCCAGTTAGGCTGATGTGTTTTAGACGGCCAGGCAGTAGAACAGCTCGATGGAAGCACAATTAGATTTGTCCTGACCATTACCAGTAAGCCACTCCTAATTTAGCTAATACTCAAATGAGGCTTCCCTTATCAATTTTCTCCCATGTGTAGAGTGCTCTGGACTTCTTCCGCTGTGATTGTTGGGTACTGTGAGTTTTCTTTCCTCACACATCCTCACCTTTGCTCTTTGCACAGTTTCTGCAGTGTGACTCAGCGTGGATGGCCACTGCTAATATATAGAGTTTAAGTCTTTAGATCTTATTGCCTTGTTAAAAGTACTATATTTGTGCAACTATTGCAGCTATTAAATGCTTAATAAAATTTCAACATACAGATATAATTTTGTTAATTTTAATAAAAATCTATAAATAATGAAATCTATTATAAATAATAAAGCTATCTATATAATATAAATATACTGATTCATTGCACACACACATATGTGTGTGTATATACTCTATGTATTATTATTGTGTACATTTAATATAATAATAATAATAATAATTGTAATACATATATATATATATATATATATATATATATATATATATATATAATATATGTATATATATATATATATATATATATATATATATATATATATATATAATATATGTATATGTATGTATGTGTGTATATATCACACACCTATGCTCAGATTTTCCACAGTGCCTCCATATACACTGTATCAGCGGCAGTTTGTCTCAATTGGAGTCTATTTTTATTTCTTAGGACAGACATGCGAGATAAGCTCATTTCTAAATAAAACTCATTATAAGCTTAACCTTTACGAAGTGCATTTTTCTGGGAGCTGTAGCTGCAGGAAAGACGTAGGTTTTATATGTGCCCAGTGCTGCTGGTTACCCTGGAGCAGCTGGAGAAGTCAGCACTTTTCAGGGTGTCAAATCTTCAGCCAATTTGGGAGCAGAGATGGTAAGTTTGCCCATCACAGAGACAGACAAGTGTAAGTGACCTCTCTCTCTCTCTCTCTCTCACACACACACACACACACACACATCCTGCTCACCCTCCATCCTTCTTACCACTTTACAGATAATCAAGCACTGTCAGAGACCCACCTCCTGGCAGATGTGTACAGCCTGTGTAGGTTATACATCGGATGAGGGCAGAAGGGAAGATGTCGAAAGTTTAGTTATAAGAACTGAACTCAGCTGCTTTGCCTGCAGTTTCAATCAGCAGCTCCTGAGCCCACAGTAAAAACCTTTTTTAGGTGAGATACACCTCGACCGCAGTGCAGAAACAGATGGATAAAGTCAAACACTAGTGGTATTTTTAATAAATTCACAATTTTTGAACTCAAATCAGCATGTGTTTGCATTGCAAAAACATGCACGAAGAGCAGAGAATTATGCTGCACTAAATGAATGCTGAATTTAGTTTTCACATTATCAATGCTCTGTCATCATACCTACCTTAGGTCAAGCTGGATTTTCTTTAGGGGAGATTTAGATATGAGTTTGTCAAAGCTGATGCTGATGTTTTTATAGAGCAAGAGATATTAGAAACTGAGTTCGAGTTAGGGCTGCTATGGTTTCTGCTGAATATTTGCACCCTTAGTCAAAAACATATATATATTATTGCCTACATTTTAATGTAGTGTATAGACAACCATATATTCAAGTAATAAAACAAGTAAAATCAAATACAATTTTTTTATTTTTTTAATGAAAAAATGAGTGTTTAAACTTCTTCTTACAGGTAATATAATTTACACAAATTTGTATACTATACATTTTTAATTGAATTTAAAATTTTTATCTTCAGATTTATGTCACAATACTCTTACCACATCTTGCCCTTAAAGGAATGCAGTTAATTTTAATGCAACTAATATTTTACAGATAATATTTTATTCAAATAGTATACTTTATTCAAACAAATATAAATATTAATTTACAAAAATAATTGAACAATATAAATATAAAATCTATTTTATTTTAGAGCAATGTATTGTAGTCATGACACTGCTAGTGTACTGTAGTTTTTACACACTATGTTTTAGAAATCAAAGGTTATCCCGATTTGGAAAGTTCTTGCATGGTATTACTCTATATAGTTTATATAGATCTTATAATTTACATTGGTGTCTCAAGAGTGTGCTAGCACTAGCTCATCGTAGCTCAATATCAAAACTCCCTAGCAACAAATCACATATGAAACGTATTAAACCATCTGAAACTAGTTTCCTTTAATTTTCTCTTGCGGTGCTAGCCTGAATCTCCTCATCCGAGTCCCATGCGTGATTATAAAGTAGTAATATGAATATGAATGGCAAGAACCACGTGGAAAGAGCTGTCTCATTTCAAACAAGGCTTCTGTATATGATGTTTGATAATGTTTCACAAACACTGTCATTCCACTATCTCTGCAGAGCTTTCCTGCCAATCTGCAGCCTCCATCTTTTCAGTTTATTCAGAAGAACATAACAGATAATCACTTCTCCTTTTGCCAGAGCCATGGCTCCTTTAGATGAGAGAGATCAAGTTTCACTCCTCATTTTTGCGATTTCTCAGTCATGCATTTTGATGTCAGTCACAAATCCCTAATGCCTCGCGGTGGCGTGGTGAAGCGCAGCTCTATTAGATTTATATTCCAGCTCGCTCAATTATGGGGTGGAAGGCATTATCTCCAGTACTATCTCTACCAAGGACCAAATTTACCCTTCATTCGCCAAGACCAGAAAATGAACATGAATAGATTCAGTTCTGCCAGATCTCCTGACAGCCTCGTCAGATGGTTAAGATTCTAGTCAAGTGCGCCGATTTATTCGAAGCATTAGTTTTATCGTAGTTCAGTCAAATGGGTTTCTTAAATCTTAACTGAGACTAAATTGATAAAAGTGTAATTCCTCCTTTGTCTGTTATAGCCAGTGCCAGAGGTAAACCTAAGCTGAGATTTCTGAACATAAGCCATAGAGGCGTTGCATGCTTTCTCCATATTTGTCTTCTAGTTCTGCCATTTCGTCAGGATCCACAGAGGATGAAAAGAAAAGAGCTCGGATGGCCGCCGCCGTGTGCTGTGCTGGAGAATGCACCATGATGCCCTCCAGCCTCTAAGGTGGGATTGTGGAAGGAGTGCCATCTGCTGTCTGACATAGTAATATAGGTGTGTTGTTTGTGTGTAAAAACATGAGTGTGAATGTGGTCATGCATGAGGCGAGGTGTCAAAGTTTCAATTCAAGATTCAGGAAGAAGTTAAACAAATGAGCAAATCATATTCTAGATATTACTATTACAATATAGTAATATTAGTATATTACTATACTAATATTACTATTATCTATTCATCTGACATACTCTGACATCTATCTTAGTGCTACTCTTTAAATTTGAGTAGAAATAAATAGATTTTAAGAAATAAATATTTTATTGACTTGTTGTAATGTTATAGGGCTGTTAAACGATCAATCCTGATTAATCACATCCAAAATAAAAGTTTTTGTTACATAATTTGTGTGTGTGTGTATTGTACTGTGTGTATATTTATTGTATTTATATATAAATACACACATACATGTGTATATATTTAGGAAAAATTATCATTTATATATTAAATATGTTCATTTTCAAACATGAATATTGATATGCTGTGTGTATTTATGTAAACATAATAAATATACCATGTACCACACTTATCATGTAAACAGAAACTTTTATTTTTGGACGTGATCAATCATGGTTATTTTCATTAGACAGAAACATTTTGTAACATTATAGTGCTGTCAAATAGCTGATTCTGACCAATGAAAAATAAAAAGAGTTTTGGAAGCAAGTATCAGTTGTCTGAAAATGTATTAAGCAGCACAACTGCCCTTGTTTTACTACAAGTAATATCATAGATTGTAGATATGTGCTGTTACACATGCCTTAGAGTATCGTCTTCTTTAAAGTATTCACAAAAACACCATGGTTGTGTAATGAATAATAAAAATGCTATATGATATCACCATCTGATGCCATCAATGACACCCTTTCATAGGGTTATTTCCATAATTGAGCTTGTACATTCCTCTGTGTTTTCTTTCTTTATTAAAATGTAATAAATGTATTTACATATCCAAACTTTGCAGCCACACTTTTATTTGTTCCTCTGCATTTTGAGATAATTTTGTTCCTCTTTGCCTCTCAGACTTGTCTGGAGACATCCAGACTCTGTGAGTCGTGCGGATCAACAAAGAAGCAGTCTTCCAGCAGCGTAACCATCTGGCCCTGGAGCAAGTCATTGGGATTGTGGCTGGCACAGGGAGGCGGTGGGAGACCAAAGCACTTCCTGTCAGCATCTGCTGGGATTAGAGACTTTGGAGGTGCAGGTGTAGGCCAGGGCTCTTAGATGGATCTATCAATGGATAAAGTGTCTCTTTTAAAAAACAAAACTGTCAACCAGTCAAAAAATATATTTACCGTTCAAAGGTTTGCAGGATCATTTTTTTGTTTAAAAAAAAATGAAAAATGAAATTGATACTTGTTCAGCAGCACAGGCATATCGATTTGATTAATTATGAAGTAAATGCATTTCAATTTTAAATAAATTCTATTCTTTTTAACTTTATCTTCGTCAAAGAATCTCGTAAAAAAATGTTTTACAGGTTTTACAAAAATTTTAATCAGAGGCAAAGCTGTTTTCAACATTGATAAACACAAAACAAGTTACTTCAGATAGTAATACTGCACTTATGAGTATTACTGTATATTTAAATCAAATAAATGCAGCATTGTTAAGCATGAGATAATTCTCTTAAAAACCATTAACTTCTGAATAAAAATCATTTTTGGTGCTGCTGGGATTACACCCGTGGATGAGTTGAAAAACAAATAAATGTCAGTATTATATAAAAATGCAGATATTGGCCAATAAATTGTACCACGATGAATCAGTTTTACTTTAGATGTATGTTTCAGGTTAAAGTGGAATTAGAGACTCTCTGTACTGTGTGTCCTCTGTGAGGCTGCTTGGGGCTCAGCTGGAAGCTCTGGTGGAAAACCAAGAGACTTTACAGACTCTCTGCCTACACCAGCCATAGGCAGAGAAGAGAGACAATCATGCAGCTCTGCCCAGATCCCACACGTCAGAGACAAACAGCTCATCAGCGGCACACATGGGAACCACGCGGTAAGAGGACACACGCTGCAAATTAGGGTGCAGACCCATCTTTCACCTTATGATTTGGAGTCCTCATCAGCAGATGAAAGCTCCTGACTCACTTCCCAGTGTGGCTGTATGGCATTGATGGTGCACTCTTATTCCTATCTTCCACACAAATGTTTCACTTGGCCTGTATATCTGTCCTTCAAATCTTTGTTGTGCAGTGCAGAAAGGATCATTCTGCATGTTTCTCCTCCCGGTGGAGCAACTGCCCATGATTCCTCACACCCTACCGCTGTACACCTCAGCACATTGGAAAAAATAAACCCTTCACGCAGTTCAGATCTATAGGCGTTTATTCTTTCCCTGCTTCCTGCCTTTGGTTTCTTAGAATCAGCTATTCATTTGCTGTGATGCACGTGCATACTGATTTCTTTTAATGTACCTTGTATTTTCAGACAAACTTTAAGCGTTACTTGAGATTTGTTCCAACGTGTTGCTGCACATGTTATAAGGACTATACATAGGTAGGGAGTTGACTCTAAACTTTCTTATGTCTTTAAACCATAAAGGGATGAAAAGAAAAAGCGGGAAAAGATTTTTTTTAAAATGTATCACGCTCTTTAATAGTTTAATAGCAGCATTAATTTGAAGGTTGATATAAACTGACATGGTATTCATTGCTGAACACTGAATGGCTTGAAAAAACATTTCAAGGAAAAGACTGAGTCACTGCATTTTTATTTACATATATATATATATATATATATATATATATATATATATATATATATATATATACACATATATATACTCATACTATATATATGTACTTTTTATTCTTACGCATTTGTCCGATGTTACTTCCGGTTCTTTAAATGTGTTTGCTGGGAATCAAAACTCTGAGCCTCTGCATTACTAGTACTGTGACCTCAGAAGAACACAGTGAATATGAGTAGTAGCCTAAAATGTACAGAATACAGTGTTCCTACAATCATGACGAAAAACCTGAATACTAAGAAATGTAAAATTATTATTTTCCTCACCTAGAAATGTTACTGATATAAATAAATGTTTAAAAAGTCAAGGAATTTCTATCAATGTAAAGTTTGCTAGTTATTCTCTGATCTATTTTGTGTAGGAATCTGTGCTTAGGTATCTAGTAAAAAAAGTCTGATTTCCAGCCTTCCACATTTTGAGTTGAATAAGATTTTTTTTAAATTTCAGTAATCAGCTAAAAGGTCATGGAAATGTATTGGTTAAAATGTATCTGAAAGACCCTTTGAAAAGCTATAGGAAATAGAACAGCATTTGTGAAAAAGAAGGTGAAGCCTTCTATAAATGCCTTTACTGGTCAAATTATAGAAATTGCTGACCCTAAGCTTTTTAACAGTAGTGTGTGATTACATTTAGCAATTTCTGAAGGAGAAATGACAATCTTTATCTTCTTGTGTCACTGTTGTAGAGAGTTTCTTTATGAAAAATTTCTCTTAGACAGGCAGTACAGACTGCTAGGTCCCAGATTTCTTTATACTTATTTGTTGTATTACTATAAATTTATCTAGTTTTACGGACGTAATGCCACCATCCAATTAAGCTTTTATGCCAGTTTTCCCAGTCTCCTTGGAAGCCAGGCGTTTACAGATTCTGCCTAAGAGAATACAAGCCCACTTGAACAGGAAGACACCAGCATCTAAAGTGACAATTTGTTTTGTATTCACGTGCTGTTAGGGAAGGATTTATCCGAAGGTTAAGCAAGGCTGATAAGCTTAGGCTGGAAATTTCCAAAATGATGAACAATTTTGATCTTATGTTCATCATTTCTCCAAAAGTAATAAATACAGAAACACAAAGTGAAGTATACATGTCTCTGCATGTAGGCGCTGGCTTGTTCATTTTCAGGTAAATCAGACTTCAAATGTAGTGATTTGTTCATCGTGAAAGAGCACTCAATGCATCAACCCTGCACCTTTGCTTAACATGACTTAATCCAAATACCGAAAGAACCTGTACACCATTACTGTGGACTCCATAAAACGGCTAGGCAGCTCGGGTTGGAACTATCGCTTTAAACAGGCTCTTGGCATTTTTTAAGTGCGACCATGGTGAGACATTCCGTGGGCATAGATTTGCCTCCTCAAGCACTGCATTTCTTCTTTCTCACGAGTCCTTGAATGTTTTATGACTATGTACATGTCTCTGCTGTCGTTAGGCAAAACTTATTTAGAACAGCAGCGATGTTTTTACATGGTAATATCTGGGTTATTCCCCACTTTACCTGTCCACCACTTCAGTGACAGAAAGCGTTGAGAATGTGTTCACTGAAGTGCAATGACTAGTTAAGTCCCAGTGCGATGTAATATTTCAGGTAAAGCGCGGAAGATGAGGGGCTCAAGCAGCTGCACGGCTTCTGTGGCGTGTTTGTGTTGACACCCCATGTGAAGTAATCCCGTCTGAAAGCAATCACCCACCTGTCTGCCTGTCCTCTGAAGAAAGCCTTGGATAAAGACCTGTCGCGTGTCTAACAAAGTCCATCTTTCAGGAAGTTGCTTGGGCCACTGGCGCTTGTGTTGAAGCTTGACGAGCTCTTCAGCATTGATGGTGCACATTCAAGCGGTTAGAAAATCATCCCGTTTGCAGTAATATTTAAAATCGCACTTTTGTCTTTTGTTTCTGTTTCTTTTCCCCTCCAGCAGCAATCGCTTAAAGCCAAAGAGGCCCCACGGGCGAGGTGGAGCTCTCTATTTTGAAGACTTGTCAGAGTGTCAGCGATCTCAGGCGAGAGGTGAGATTCTTGTGACAAACTACGCTGAGGGATTGATCAACATGGAGCCAAGAATCTAAAAACAAATCAAATCTTCAAAGCATCCATTCCAGTGTTCCCAATATCACTTATGCTGAATTTACAGTAGCATGACATATTTACTTAATTTGTCAATCTGCTACTGAACTGAATGGCATGAGATTTAGAAAGAACAAAAGAACAACACATGTCTATTAAAAGTCTTTTAAAGAATGGCTTTGAAACTTTCAAAAGTTTAGTTTGTAAACCATTTAATGAATCCATTAGAGAAGTTACTGAATCTGATCCACTTGGTCTGCAGAGATATCATAACTTTTACTTTGAGGTGATTTGAAATTAAAACTGCACTACGATTTGTTTTATTTGAACAACAATATACTTAACATGACATTACATAAATAATATTCAATATTATTTATTGTGAGCAAATCTGAACATAAAAAGCAAAAAACACTGCGTATGGTCTCATATGTGACATAATAAAAGCCCTCATAGGAATACTCCTACTTTAAAAAGAATTCATATATTGCTCATAGTAAATGGAAACATGGTATATTAGCTTAAAACAATCTCGACTTGTTTTTGCATGTAATTATACCACTGGCAGTTCACATTATTAGGCTTTTTCTTTTGTTCAGCTTCATAGGGTGGCGGTGGGAAGGGCCACTGAGCTGCTGAAGCTGCATTCAGATCATCTGGTGCTGCAGGCCCCTGAGAGGCCTCCGGTGAGGATGGAAACCTGGAGGCTGTGGCTGATTATGCGGCACACTGATTCTGAACACAAAGAGCAACTGGTGGAGGTTAGGCGGCTCTGTTTAACACTTAGTTCTGATAAAAGAATTGATTACAAAGCAGTTTATTAAAAACAAACAAACAGCAGATTCATTTTACACCATTATTTAAATAGTGACAGGAAAATATATAGGTTTTATGCACGCCATGAGAATTTAACAATAACTATATTGCCGGAATAAAGGGTTTGAGTTTTCATAGAGTTAACTTCCAGTGTGAGTGTAATTTTATTCACATTTCAGACTTGCCGTTTGCTCTGCCACATTTCACCAGGACTGAGCACTGGAATCACCTGCGTTCATGCTGAGAAACTTTCCGTGTCATTGGTCCTCAGGTAAACAGAGAGAGGCTGTCTGCTAGTAAATAGGAATGCCACGACATCTTAGTAACTGAGACTTTTTTTTTCCAAGTCTTTCAGAGACTTTACACAATATAGATTTTGTTAATAAAAAGAACAGAAGACGACTGTTGTCGCCTCCAGTTAGTGCTTATTTTTCAAAAATCAGCAATGCTTATTTGACACATTTACGCACTCTTGTTGTTGACTTTTGCAGCTCTGATTACGAAAAAACAGCAGAGATAAAAAGCAATTACATGCATGGCATAAAATTTTCAAGAAAGTGCAATTAAAATGCATTTTCAGCTGAATGAAAAAAACACCCCAAACAAAATCATGCTTCAAATCTTCTTTCTGGTTCTTGCTTATTTTCTTTTTCAATGCAAACAGTAGCAGTTAACATCACGAACATATGAAAAAAAAAGTAAGATTAGGCCAATGCAGAATGTGCAGAATAGGTGTATTTGCAGTGAATTTCATCATGCTTCATTAGCATATCTGATTGCAAGCTAGATGGAGTGTTCTTAGAGAGGGCAGCCTCACCTCACCAGCCAATAATGGTGAGGCCTAAAGATCAGGCAGCCAATAAGAGCACAGCCTTGAGGTGGTGAGCAGCTTCAGGGTGCATCGTGTGAGTTTACTTTATCTGTAATTCCAAAGCCACAGAGTAATTACCAGCTGAATCCACACCCTCAAGCGGAGACCTTGAGGCTCTGCTGCCGCTGTGTTTGTTTTTGAAACATCCTCCCAGTAAGTTGTAAATCATAATTGTACAGTTGCGTGCGGGTTAGATGGTGCATTTTATGCTGTGGGACACTGGAAGAAACCAACGATGAATATTGATATATTCAAGATGTTGCACAGTTCGAATTAATGCAGTCACATAGAACTTACAGTTTACTGGGGTTTTAAAGACACCTCACCAAGGCTATATGTTATTTAATCAAAAAATACAACTAAGCGTGACATTGTGAATTATGATTACAATTTAAACAGATTTCAATTTGAATATATTTTGAAATGTAAATTATTACTTACATATGTATATGCATATTTCCCTTGGTTGTTAAGAAAATACTTTGTTGTTATTTATTCTTTTAAATATTTGATCACAAAAGAAATATAATTTATTCCTGTGAGAGCAACAATGTTGAATTTTCAGCCAATACTTCAGAAAAGTTTTCTTATCTATGCTCCCAGGAAAGGTTTTCCTCTAAAAACAAACAAAAATACAATAAAATAAAATATACATACATACATATTGCATTATTTTTGTATATATACTATAACCCTTTTTATATTTTGGAAAGAAAATCACTTGTGTTTCCACAGTGGCTGCGTTCATGTAAATGTAAAAAAAAAAAAAAGTTAACATATTTTAAAATGTAATTTATTCTTGTCATGCTTAGCTTGTGGTACATCAGGATACTTGATAAGATATAAGAGTTGTTGTTCTATAGTGTATGATTACTGCTGCATTAGATAGTCTTAATCCATTCTTGCAGAATAAAAGAATTGATTTAAGATAAATAAGTTGGTAAATAATCAAAACTTTCCTAAGCTTTTGAATGGTCCTGCATATTTAACATTGATGAAGAAAGTTCTTGAAAAATAGTGTTAAAAGCGATTTCTCCTCAGATCATCTCAGCAACAGACCACTGCTCTGCACCCCACCAGCAAGATTGCCAAAAGAAAACCTGGATGTGTTTTTGCAGAGGCCAAGGGTCCCAGCTGTGCGACATGGCCATCCTACTGAAGGAGATCAATGATGTGTTTGAGGCCGCAGAGAGGGTGCGTCTGTATCAAGCTGTTCCAGTCTACCTGTCAGTGCCTAGGCTTGCTTTTTAGGACTTCACGCTTAAACAGCTGCTTTTTCTAACTTAAGACATGAAGGCGTACTTACCCACCCAGTATTGTAATCTGGATTTCATACAGGTGCTTCAGTGGCAGCTATTTCCAGGTGCACAAAATATATTTGTTCATGTCTGTGGGCAGGCAGCGATAAGGTTTTTTTTTTTTAAAGGTCTTTTTCCTCGTAGCCCAGATTGTTACTCTTTTCCAGCCGCTAAAGATATGTGCAGCGTGTTTTACCACCATCCCATCCCACTCCACGTGAGGTAATTGAATAGAGGCGGATAAATCTCTGTGAAGGCAAAGGTTAAAAGAGGCGCATTACTGCGTACGCGCTGCAAGATGCAGGTCTGTGAAAGTCCCTTCACTCATCTGTATTTGGACATAGCGCTCAAGAAGGATCACGTTTGAGGCGATAAGCGACTCTTTCGAGTGAAACTCTGGTTTTCTCGCGGCAGCGCGCAAAGAGCTTTATCTGCGGCGATATTGTATCAGAGTCGAAGCAAGGCATCAGTAACATGACAGAAACCACGGTGCCTGGGGAGATGTTTTGTTCCAGATGAGAGGCTCCCAGTCATCATCAGAGCCAACCGGGATATTTCCCAAAACAAACTGTCATCCCCAAGATCCTGCTTTTGTATCTGTTCATCACATCACTGTCCAGTCATTTTCAGACTAGGCGTGTACTTGAATCGCATTTATCTTTTATTTGGGACCCTATTTGCATATTTAGTTTTAATGCCTTAAACTGTCTTTCCTAATTTCAGGTGATAAGAAAACATATCTGTCTCTACCCAGACCAGGGGTGAGTCTCACAAGCAGTTATGATTTTCTTCATGAAATTCCTCTTACCGTATCATGTCCTTCATTATTTACTGATTCATCTACTTCATAGAAACACTCTGCCAACCTGAAATGACAGTGAGGCTGCCAAACTTGGCCTTTGGTCTGATTTCCCCAAATAAAACATAATCGTGAACAAAAAAAGCTCAAGTATTTTTTGAATAGGTTTTATCTGTCCAATTGGAAAAAGACTGGGCTGAAAAGTTTTAATCTTGCTCTATTCTTGACATTATTTGTCATTTTTGTCCCTAAATATTATATACCTTTGCTATTCCTTTTTCAAATGTAGATTACAATATTTTGCATTTTAGATTAATTAAGATTTCAAGAACAGCTGAAGTAAGCCTAGGTGTGATAAAACTAATTTATGTGTGTCACAAAAATATATAATTTGATAGCAAAGGAAATGTAATTTGGTCACAAAAATAAATAAAAATAATAAAAAAATGCATATATAATTATTTATTATTATATAATTTTTAAATAGGATTTTATTACTATTTTAAATTACCTGTGATTTTTAATAAAAGTAGTATTATTTCATGCTTTTGTAATTGTGTTTATTAGTTTAATAAAAAACCTGGCAGGTTTAAAAGCTGAATTTTAATGTAATAATTATTTTTGTTTTATTTTAGCTTTTTCAAGTTTTTCTAAAACCAATTTTTAATAGTTTAATCTTTAATGTTTTTTAAAACTTGAAAATGCGTATAATCAGACATATTACTTTTTTAACAATCTTTTAAGCAGCGAAACTTCTTGAATTACTGTAACTTCTGCTATATATATTTAAATAAAAAATGTAATAATTTATTAGTATTTAGTTCTTCATGAAGTATCCTTGTGGCGTGATCTGTTCAGGAGCAAACCACCATCGCCAAGCTTGGGCTGGAACTGTGTCTCCTCACTTCAGATGTGGACTCAGAGGTGGAGGCGCTGGGGCGAGCAGGACCCGCGACATGGATTGTTTGTGTCAGATCATATCCAGCATGGCTTATTCCATGTACCTCTTCACCAGGTAACCCACTGGAAACCTTTTCAGAAACTTCATAGTCCGTTTATCAGATCATCAACTTGTGGTTGCCGAAGTAGTGTTATATTACACAGGAAATTCACATCACGGCATGCTGGAAAGTTTAAACTTTATGAAAAACGTCTGTTCCAGAAGATAAGAGCATGTTAATTTAGTACCCAGTAATCTGCACTTTCTGTCAAGCTAAACAATGGTTTCTGGATCTTCTAAGGATGTTTCATTAACTCTCTGGTGTTTTTTTGCTTCTCTGTGATTAAGGGGAGGGGAAGGCCTACTGAAGACAACTTTGGATCTATTCCACCAAGCCCGAGTCGCCAGCGTTCATTTTCTCTCTCATAGGTTTTTAATTGAATCTCCTCAAGGTGCCGTTAAGAGCAATGAATCCTCTGGAAAAGATGGATCAATATATTATTAAAAGGCCAGCTGTCATTTGTCTGTGAGATACAGTGATCAGGACAGGAAGTGTGCTGTGAATGGGAGAAATGCTGATTAGGCAGTGTGTCGTTCTCAAACACAACCTCTTACGTCAAACACAAAATTATAACTCATAATGTAGAAAAAAACAAAGTCTCCAAGTTAGACGTTGTGACTGTATGTAAAAAATAACCAATATGCTATTTCAAATGTTATAAATTTCTATTCATGTAAAGCGTTAGCTGATTTGATCTCTTAAAGACTGTGCTGATTTAATATAACCAAGTAATTTTATTTTTATTTTTTACATGGATCAATTTCAGCATTGCCATAGTAACAAACATTTTCTGAGGTTTTGAACTACTCTGGTAATTATGATAATTTGATGACGACATAGCATGACACCAATCATTGGATTTGACTACTAAATGGTGCTTTTCTCATTTTCTTGAGACTTCAGTCTTCAATATCAGTGAGATGTTAGTAATTTTTTGGGAGTATATATTTAAGTTGGAATTGCTATTTAATTCTTGAAATAGCTGCCTGGAAATGTGCACATATAATATGGTAATAATCCTAATCAGAAAAAGTTCTGTTACACTAAAAACAATATTGTTATCACTTTCACATCAGTTTTTCAGCTAACGATCAATGATAAAAACATTGACAGTCAATCAGAAAGTGTTTGAGCATTTAAAGCTGCAGGCGACAAAACTGCTGCGTGCAAATAATAAACCAAACATTATTGTTCACGATTATGGACAGACCTGTATGTAGAATAATCCGTGCATGCTTGTTCTATTAATTTATTTAGGTGTTTTCTTACTTTAATATTAAAAAGTAAGTGGTGTGTACAATCATACAGCGTAAAGCCTTACATTGTAGATTTTTTTTTTTTTCCAGGTGTTGTCAGACCAAGGTCTCAGCTGTGCCACATCCTCCACTCTCTCTGTCGCAGGTAATGCTCCCGCGTGCCCAGCAGGTCCTTATGTACCACAGTTTAATTAGGCGCCTGTAAATAAAGCACTGTAATGGCTGCCATCCATCTCACTGGGACCACAGAGACGTGGCTATCAGCGTTAGTTAACCTGCTCTGGCTGGGGCCGACAGAGCCACTCATCCATAATCACAGAGCCTGACACTTGTGGTGCACTGCAGTTTGATTAATAATCGCAAACATGCCTGACCCACAATGCATTTTCCCAGCTGCGAGCTGAATCGGCTAGCAATAAATTGCTTATCTCAGTTTATTTTGCCATCTTTTTCAGCAATTACCTCGCTTTAGCAAACCTGTAATGCAGTTTTAGCTGAAAATCTCAATTAGGGCTATTAGATTGTTAAATTTGTCCGTGCCCCAGGAAGTCCTGAAAAGAAAAGCAATGATGGATGCATACAAAACAAACTGCTACTATATATATGTTATAGGCTTATGTGTGTATTATCATTAATCCAGTCTTTGAAAGTGTCACGTGATCCTTTTGCTGCTTGAAGTTTAATATATAGATATATAATGGAAAAAGTTCACAAATTGTTAATTGTCTCGTTAACAGCCTGCAGTGTTCATAAATTTGCAAAGAGTCAATGTAGGGAAATGAGTCTCTAAGCAAAAGGGCTACTGTGTTGAAGTTTAGTTCATGCATCTCCCAAAATCTCTCAAATGTCCTGTTTGAAATGTTAAGGCCACATATTGTGTCTGTGTTATAGCTGCTGGATGAAGACAGAATCCTTATTCTGTCTGAGACCGAGAAAGCTGTCAGCCGCATGTCAACAGCTGCAGGTCTGTGCCAAGACTCCGGTTCAGGGCAAGAGCGCCATCTTTCAGAAGGTAATCCAGTATAACCGCCGCAGACTGCTCTTGAACGTAAATGAATGGGCAGACATGAGTAGGGTTTTGTTTGTTCGACTCGACAGTTCAATCCATTAATGCACTTAAATTCATAAACTGGTATCTGAGGATTCAAATGACATCGAGTCGTCTTAATTTCTGACATTTAAACAGAACAATATAAACTAAAGTTAAAAATTACTTGAGTCACTGCCAAATGTGATTAGATAATAAATCTGTTTCTCCTGCAAAGACACTGACCTCACTCTATTTCCTGACTCCATTTAACCTGATAAAATGGCATGCTGTCAGGAGTCATCCTTCTGTTTTGATAAAGCAAAGGTCACAGCCGGGCGGGTTTAAATAGGTTTATAGAAGCTGTGTTCTTGACGTGCTGTGGAACCAAAAAAAGCGATCTCCGGAAAAAGCAGGCTCAATCAGGATCTCCCAGCATGTCTTCAGGAGCCATCGTGTGGTTTCAAGCATATTATTTCACAAAAACCAATTATAGGAACGCTCTGTTCCACAAATCAGCTGTCAGAAATGTATAGATTGTTGTCGCTGAAAATGATAGCTTGACTGAAATGTGGGTGTGCGTGGTGTGTGCTTATTGCAATACTGCATTTTGGGAAGTTTAGTCAGCTAATGATTCATCCGTTTTTCTTGTCTCGTTCAGGTCGACTCATCCCATACAGAATACCAAAGGCATTTTGACAGTGGTGGTATATTTACTGCCCATCTGTAATAAGCTCATCAGAAGGTAGGTAGCAACGTGAACATCTGGATTAACTTCTTTGCATTTTATCTGTATTAGATGGCAATGTGTATTTGTATTTATATTTAGATTACATTCACGCCATCATCTAACACTCACTTCTCTTAATATTAATAATAATTGCTAACTTTTTGTTTTTCATTTATTTTTGGCATTTTTGCCACTTTTTATGATGGGACAGATTAAAACACAGGAGATAGTGGTGAGACTGGGAAA
Organism: Puntigrus tetrazona; assembly: GCF_018831695.1. Classification (NCBI taxonomy): domain Eukaryota; kingdom Metazoa; phylum Chordata; class Actinopteri; order Cypriniformes; family Cyprinidae; genus Puntigrus; species Puntigrus tetrazona. Next base: position 10,316,474 of record NC_056717.1, on the reverse strand, counting down.
AGGCCCTTGGATGACATTTGAAAATCTAAATGAGCAAATCTCAAAAATGTTCATACTGTACAATTATTATCAGATTAGCAGTATCAGCCTGAATTTTTATGACTGTACAAACAGTATATATATAGGGTTACTATAGTTAACTTAGTCAAACAAAGGCTAAAGCTGAACTAAAACCATAATAAAATAGTTTCTTGAAAGAAAATAGAAAAAAAAAGCTTGAACTCATTTTATTTCAGCTTGTCGTCACATTTCTCATTTTCATTTAGTTTACCTTGATGCATTAAAATAATTGAATTTAATGTAAAATAAAAGGAACAAAAGTATTTTAAAGAAACAAATACATCCAAAAACACAATTTCTAACAATTTAACCAAAATTAAATGACAAAGGATATAAAAATGAATTAAAATATTAAAAACAGAAAAGTAAAATAAAGGGTTAAATAAAAATCATAGTATCTCCATGCCGATTCGGAAAGCTTGTTGTCAAAGCGAACTTTAAGAAGTCTTGGATTACAGCAAAAATAATTAATACTGAGGAAACAAGCAAACATAAAAAGCATAAAAGCTTTAAATATTGTTTTCTTTTAGTGTGATATATTGTGCACCCTCTGATGTGATTTATGTTCTGTTTTATAAATGAAACGAGCATGTTTGTATTAAACTGTATCTTCTACCTTTAATTGCAGTGTAAAGCAGGCGCAGCTGTCTGGCTTCACCTCAGCACTGGAGGGAGAAGCAGCTGTGGTGTACGACCGTCAGCGAGGAAAATCTGAGCAGCAAAGGCTCCAGCGGCCGCCAGGTCAAATCCTTGGGCAACACATGGCCAATCTAACATTCCTGGAGAGCAAATAAGCTCTGAAAACCAAAGGCTCTTCTGCCTGTTGTCGCGCACACAGTGCATGGCAATGCACTCGCACACAAGCGATGCCATTCTTTTGTGCTTCTGCCCATTCGCTTTGTGGTGTACGATAAGCGTTAGCATTACCAGCCTCATTCCAGATACCAAAAAAAATAGATAAAAACCCTTCATTGCATGTATTTCAGGTCATTATGCGATTCTTTCCAAGTGTAATGGCTGGTAAATAAGCTACGATTTTTAACCGAATATTCAGCTGCGTTTCTCGTGATTAGCCAACATTACCCAAGGGTGTACGTGGTAAAAGTTTTGATGCAAAAAAAGAAGAAACCCCCTCCTTCTGCACACTGTATTTAACATAACTGCCTCATGTACAAGTTGATGCCAAATGTCCAGTTTTAATCATCTTCCTACACTGGTTTCGCCACAGGGCAGTCCGCTCAGTGCTTTGTAAGACAGTTTCAGTGACTTTGAAGTATGTTTACAGCAGGGAATGTTACTTCCAAAGGGGCATTTCTGAAGGATGATCGCGAAAAGAGTTTTGGATTCACCTAAAAATGAAAATGTTTAATGTTTTCTTACCTCATGTTATTCAAAACCAGTATGACTTAAGTTCCATGAGAAGCATACAGGTTTGGAGCGACATGAGTAGAAGTGAATAAAGATTTTTTTATTTTCAGGTTAACTGGCCCTTAAAAGTACTTGCGTAGGAGTGGAAGGGTCTTAATAGTTTTGACTGCCTTGTAGGTCACTGTGATTTGTATTTTTACTTCCAGTCCTAACAATGTAAGCCAAGCTTTGGTACATTAACCTAAAAGGTTAGAAGTAAGACAGTGTATAATTCAATAAGCTTAGGCTGTTGTGTACTGAAATTTTTAGTGTGGTGCAGGTTAAAAGGCTCTTCAGAATCGGATTTCCATTCACACACCAATTATAGCTGATAGTCTGTTCCTCTGATTTTCTTCAGTCAGTCAAACAATAAGCTTTAGAGATGATTGTGCAGCTATGACCTTGAGTTGTATTAGTGTTGGACCATTGAATGATTGTGAAATCAGAAAAAAAAAGAATCTAAATATACGTTATTTTTTCTTAAACATTTATGCTTTGAGTGATTTATTTACGCACAAAACACTTCCTCCAAACTAAGGCCATCAGCATCTGGCGTGATAAAAAGAGTAAGCTGGATCTTCAATCAATACATTTATTAAAAAAGCGTACTAACATCAAAACTATTGAAATTCTCAGATGGCTTTATGTTGGTTGTATTTTCAACTATATTGTTTTGTGAATTGTACAGATAAATAATTATACACATCTTTAAAAAAAAAAAAAAAACAATTCTCAGCGTTGAGACAGCGGATAACCGTTTGAGAGCACCGACCTTAGTTTGTGTAAAATAAATTTACTGAATAAAAACAAACATTGCAGAATACACTCAGAAGGGACGAGTTCCTTTATTTAGCATCAGGGCTATAAGCAGTTTTATAGCAACCAGGCGGAAAATAATGTTTCTGCACCGAGGACACAGATCTTTTACTTCTCAAATTAGGAAACTTCTTAATGAAACAATAAACACACTCAAAAAAACATAACACTGGCATTGTTATACTAGTGGTCCAACAAAATGCACTCCAGTCAAATCCAAGACTCCTCTGGATCCAGCAGACAAGTCTTCATTCCTTCAAAATTTCCTCAAGATGTTTTTTTTTTTTTAATGTGAGTGGCACACATTCATGCTGCCACTCATGTTTCTCTCAACTTGAAGTAATTATTCCTTAAAGCAGACTCGGCAGTCATTCGGCAGCTCCAAAGCGCAAGTTGATCTCAGCAAGGCTCTTCTTGTTGGTTTCTTTTAGTCAGAACCTCCTCATATTGTTCTCTGGTCAGAAGGCCTTCAGTGATACTCTTACTCTCTTCAAATTTGGGTAGTATAACGGCAATGTATCCCTCTGTGGAAGGCTGTGCCAAAAGAGAACACCATTCACGCACATGGTCTTGAATTTGAAAAAGCTTAAAGATTTTCCGTTTAATTTTTAAGCAGTATTGGTAATAACCTTTTCCGATAACAGGTCTAGCTTGTTCAATATGGCTTCATTTACTTCTAGAAAGCGTCCTCTGATACAGCTGGGAAAACATGAGTTGAACTGATTTCATTTTAAGAATATAAAAAATTCAGTGTGCTGTATGTCCGGTGACAATATGTGTAACTGACCTGAATATGGTGTATTCCTGTTCATCTGTACATGTTATTCTACACAGTGGCGCAAACTCTGTCAGGAACTGACCGCCCTGCAGAATTAAAATGACATTAACTGATAATGTTCAGGGAAAGTGTCAGTTAAGATATAAAAGTAATCATCACAATCACTGTGTCTACATTTGCAGTATGAAATAAAGTTATTAAAGGCAAAGGTACCCACTCGCTTTGACTTTCCAGACACCTTGTTCTTCAGACGACTGCATCCATCGCTGATCTGGTAGTTTATATTTTTGATTTTCCGTCCATTCTGAAGGATAGGATGAGACTCTCATGAGTGTGATGCGCGCATATCTGGCGAGAAAGCAAACGCTTTATTAGCAAAGGTATGCTTAGAAATAACTATAGAGGGTGTTTCTACAAATATGAGCACTTATGGCCCTGTGGATTTTCAGAAAATAAAGAAGAGTGTACATGCAAAGAGATCAGATGCAAAAGCCTCTAAGTGCCGTCTGAAATTTGGATCTAAAATGAGCATTTTTATCAGGCTCCTATGTTTAGGTTTAGTAATTTTACTGTAATGGCAATGTATTGGTCATTATGCAATTAAAGTGAAATAAACATAAATATAGGAGCCCGATAATAACTCATTTTAGAAGAAATTTTTAAATGGCAATTGAGAGGCTTTTAAAATCTATGTATAAAACATCTGAAGTGTATAAAAATATTAGTTTGTTAGAATGTGATATTCATCAATAAAAAAGAGAGGGAAAGTATTTAGCTATCCTCTATATAGATTGAATAAAAATAAACTTTAGAGAAGTGTACAGTACGAAGCTACATAAAACAATAAGAAATATAACGTACCTGTTGGAGTGCTGTAGAATGCAGTGATCCTCACATGCTTTTCCTTTCAGATCTACATAAGCATTTACACCAACACAGCGAATAAACTTGACATATTATAAAAGTATATATTTAAAACATTAACAACAAGTTATTTTGAACGTGCGCTGAGCTACAATAAAAACAACTGACTAGAGCGGACAAACAAAGAATTAACAACAACATTACTTATCGGAACATCTTACCAGTTTTATACCAGCGGGTGAAATAACGATCGATTACTGATGGGGCTTTCTTTTCACTATCTTCCATGTCGGCATCCACCACAGCAATTAATTTTTTTGGAGAGGCTGATAATCTGATCACATATAAACAGTGATGTTTGACGCCGGAAGACAAATCAAGTTACACACAAAAAAATAAATCCGCTCTGAATTTACATCCGGTTGCGCTAATTTGTGGTATCTGCTGGTGTTTTGCTTAACTGTGTCTAGCATAATTTAATTTACCTGATAATAAATGCAAACGCATACAGTTCAACTATATTCTTAGAGAAACGTATTTTAAATAACCCTGTCAGGAACTACTATAGTGGCATATTCTCCCGGGTCTATTTAATTTGTAACACACGGCGGCGTGGAAGATGGAAGCGTCTGTAATGGACACATGTCATGTTTCTTGTTGTGCTAATCGCACTCCTAACGTTGTGTCATGGGGCAGAGGGGGTCTCATCGCATTTGGGACATGTAATTCAGTTGCTCTTTATAATCCACAGGTACTGACTGTATGATTGTTCGCTTTATTTAGTTGAGACGACGCTGATGCTCTGTGGCATCTTATTACACTTACATTATACACACATGTTAAGATGCTCTAATGCAGTTATGTGCAAACGCTACACTCAAATCTATGTTTAGAGTATACATTCTGATGATGTAGTGTTATAGTAAATGTCTTTTGTGTCAAATAAGACCGGTTTGTCTCATCTAATTTTTTTTTTTCATTCATTGTTATTAGGAAATAAGAATTGTTGAGGTGCTGAATAAACATACTGGAAGAGTGAATGCTGTCCAGTGGGTTCATAAACAAGACTGCAGTAAGTCGTTTGCCGTTATTAATGAATGTCAGATATTTATAAATATTTGTTTGAAAAGTATGAAATCTTTTACTTCATGCATAGATATTATTCAGTTGTATGTTGTTGCTGTCGGACACAAACAAAACAAAGGAACTTGTAGAAACGCAAGCTGTCTATTTTGAAGGTGCAGAAACCCCAGCTGGTCTCCGGTGGGTCGGATAATAGTGTTATTGTCTGGGAGAAGCAGGATGGGAAGGTATGTGTGTACCGTAACCTCTGCTGACAACATAATTGGGTCTTTCTTTTACGACTACATTGGATAAAATATTAAATAAATCAGCTGCTATTAAAGCTATTGAAGTTGGAAATATAAATGTAAAAAAAAAAAAAAAAAAAAATATATATATATATATATATATATATATATATATATATATATATATATATTATTATTATTATTATTATTATTATTTTTATTATTTATTTATTTAAAATTTTTGTCAGGACTTTATATCACATTCCAACCAGAGTTGGATATATCTTTCCATCTTTTTGGAATATGTTTTTAATAACAGCCAGTTGCGACAAATATCTTGTTAAGAAACCATGTTAAGAAAACACTTAATTAAATTGAATAGGCTTGTTGCAATATGCCCAGATTTTCAATTGCTGAAATGGGCATGATAAAAGCTCAGAAGGAACTGCATGAGCAGGACTGACCCAGCTTTGTCAGTTATGGACTTCTAATTTGTGATCGTCTGTTATATTTGCCTGTAAATGATAAAAAAATGGGCCGTAACTAGTGTTTGTCCATCTTGCGCTGAAGTTCACAGCATGTGCAGTGTGTTCGGGACACTCGGCTCCCGTGTGTGCAGTGGATGCCATGTCTTTGCCCACCTCTCAATTACTGGTGGCCTCAGCGTCGTCTGACTCCACCGTTAAACTCTGGACATGCAGTTCTGATGCAGGTAAGATAGGAAGTGAGCTTTGTTCATCATAAAAGTGCTGATTTAAAATACAAGTCTATGTAAGTTTTTAAAGACTTTTCAAATTCTACAAGCCTGCCATCTGCTGGTTGATTCTTGTAAATATGTAGTATGATCTTAATATGCACTACACCTAAATGTAGTACATATTAAGATTTTTTTTTCTTTTTCTTTTTTTTTTTAGAAAAAATAAATCAAAGAATTTTTTTTTTTTTTTTTTTTTAAATACTAGAATGAATTCAAATATATTTGTATATATTTAATAAATGTATATGGATCAAAGACAAAATGTCCCATTTTGGTGTCTGCACCACTTACAAAAGTGATTTTATATATAAAAGCATATTAAATGCAAATAAAGTATTCATTTATATGATTAACTTTTGTAAACATAAAATGTCAAAATAGGGTTGGTGTGCTTGTCATTCAGTGTAACAAATTTATTTTTCTAAATATAAAGCAACCTTTACATAATGGTTTATAAAAGAAAATTTTTTTATAGGTTAAATGATTAAGAACCTTGCTTACAGATGGGTAAAGCTTAAATGTTTGAAGGATTATGGCAATGATTTGAAATTGTGTGGTATGGTATATAAACTTGAAAATAAACAACTTTTTTCTTTATATGATAGTTAGCATTTTTAAATCAGAAAAGGTCAAAATAAACAGCAAAATTTAGAGCTGAATTAAATTAGTTTTGATGCTCTGAAAAACCTCTTTTTGTCTTTGACTTTTTTTTTTTTTTTTTTTTTTTTTTTATTTATTTATTTATAAATCACCTTCTCTTGTACTAAGAAGAGGCTCATCATGATCAAAATTTGTTTTTTTACTGTAATACCTTGTATGTCCCTAAAGATCAATTAGTAACTTAAGCACTTTGATTGGTTCTACTGCTTGCTTTATGATGTTCCTGTTTACTGCTCAGGAAGAGAGTAATATTTCATTGACCTTTTAAAAAATGGTCTGAAAAAAAGCGATATATAGTAGAGCAAAAGCAATATTCCTGTATTGTTTTGAAAAACTTTTGAGTCACACAATGATGAGTTGCATCATTTCTCTAACATTAAAATGACAGAAAACTAATGAGCTGTCTGCCAACATGCAGAAGCCAGCTTCTTTTGAGTGCATTATTTTTTAAATTAGCACAGGAGATGATTTCTGTCTTTCATGGTAATTGTTCTAATATTGATTATATGTTTTGGATTAATAAGTCTAATTAAAATTTTTTTTATTTTATTTTTTTTTTTAATAAGAATTCATCACGAGTCAGACGGGTTAATTTTCATGTGAGGTGTTTCTGTTCTCTTCATTAGTTGAATGCCTCCAGACCGTATCTTTCGAGGGCGGGTTCATGATGGATGTCTCCTTGGCGCTGTTGCCAGGCAGCAGAGGTAAGCTGTGCTCTCTGCTCCGTGTTGATTTGCTCTATTGTCCAGCCCTATCATGTTAAAATCTCATTCAGTGCTTTAAATATGTCCTGGGGTGAAGTTAGCCTGCCTCTTACGTTATTCACGTCTGGATTGCAGCTGTATTTTGCTTCTAGATGCTGTGAATAGACTTGGTGACTTGTCTGCCTCGTGTGTTGCTGTGAATGAAGAGGATAATTACATCTCTTGCAGTTCCAGTACTGGCCTGTGGAGGAGATGACAGCAGAGTTCACCTGTATGCGCAGCTCAATGCACAGGTAAGACTGTCAGCTGTTTTTGCTTTATATTAATGCTCTTCATATTTAGCGTATCATGCGGGTGTGTGTAGTTTCAGAGGCTTCTGACTCTGACAGGACATGAGGATTGGATCCGATGCGTAGAGTGGGCCGCTAAAGGTAACAATAAATGTGCTTTTTTATTTGATGTTATATATATATTTTTATATTATACTTTGAAATATAATAATTAGGCTCTAATACCACAACAATTGTAATAATGTGCAGTATTGCTGTTTTTACTGCATATTTTTATTTAAATAAGTTGGTAAGCAAATTAATTTTTAATATTTAAAAAAATATAAATTGGCAGATAAACACACACACACACACACACATATGTATCTCATCAATACATATGTATATATGGCTCATTTTTATACACATAGGCCCATTATACATATATATTATACATACATACACAGACTCCAGTAAAACAGAGCGATTGTGAAATATGATGTGCTTATGTTTTCAGGAATTTTGCATAAGAGTTGAAGACCTGTTTAATATAGCAGTAAGATAATAAGATACAGTTCTGGCAGTGAAATAGTCCAAGGATATAAAACACACCATTTAAAAACCAAGTATTGTTGTTTTCACTCTCACATTTTTAATAATGCATGAAACAAGCACTTGCTGCCAACTAATTGCTCTATAACTGAAATATACAAGCAGGAAATCCTCACGTAATACTTTGTTTGAACTGCTTGTTGGATGTGTAGATGGAGAGCTCTGGCTAGCCAGCTGTTCTCAGGACTGTCTGATCAGAGTGTGGAGACTGTTTGCCAAGACTGCCACTGAACCAGACCAACAGACTGACGCTGTTCTCAAAATGAAGGAGAATGTTTTTCAAGTGTCTGGAGATGGTGAGGCTGGAGGTTTTGCAAGATTGTATTTTAGTTTGCGTGATGACTTGTATATATTGTGTATATATATATATATAAGTGAACTTGCCAGCATCCAAATGCAAGTAAAATGGACTGTCTAATAAATGTGTGGGCATAATAATATGCTCCTCATTGCTTATCTCTTTTGCTGTAGAGTTTGCTGTGACTCTTGAAAGCGGTGTTGGCTGGCCATGAAAACTGGGTTTATGGGATTCACTGGCAACCTCCACGTGTCAAAGGTATTCCCACATATGCTTTCTTATAGTGATAAGTGAGCTTTAGCTGATTTTGTTTCTTTAATTTTTTTTGTCTTTTAAATGTGCTATGAAATCATTTTAATTTTGGTGTATTACATAATCTAATATTGTTTTATTATTTATACTTGTATTTATCCAGTCTCCCTGTTTTGTAACTTTATGTCTCCCCCTGCAGGCGACTCAGTGGAACAGCCCCTGAAGCTGCTCTCTGCCTCAATGGACAAGACCATGATCTTATGGGGGCCAGAGGAGGATTCAGGCATGTGGGTTGAGCAGGTAAAGTCACCTTGCTTACTACTACTTACTAAAAATTGACGATGATAATAAAGAATGTGGTAAAGTGCCTGTGGACATTATGGGAAGGAGAGGCATGAAACACAACTCTGTTTTCAAACACGTTGTGCTACCACTGTACCAAAACACACACATCTTTATCTATCTGTATGTATGTATGTATATTAGTGCTGTCAGTCGATTTAAAAAATGTAATGGTGTCAATTACAGTCATGGACATAAAGCACCTTTCAAATCCTGTCAAATGCACCTCAATGTGCTTTACAAACATAAGCAAGTAATTGGCACAAAACGCATAGAAATATAAAATAAAAATACATAACATGAATGTTAATAATTGTAATAAAGCATAAATAATATAAAAAAGACTACATAAAAGCTGGACTTAATAACTAGGTTTTTCGTTTTTATCTTTAAAAATATCAGTATTTTCTGCACCTCTCATTTCCTCTATTGGCATGGGCGTAATGGCTGAATGCAGTGTCAAATAATAGAGGAAACGGGTGATCTGTGGGACCTTGCAGATTTATAGGCTGAAAGCTTTTTTAAAAGGTACTCTGGTGCAAGACCATGTAGTGCCTTATAAACTAATAACGAAAATGAAAACTAGCATAAAGGTTTTAAAATAGGCACAAGATCTAGTTCTAGACACAAGATGTCTCTTAATGCAGACCCTACGTCAATGGTTTTATTCAGCTTTTTTAAAACCTGAGTATAGAGATCAGGCTCCTGGAAAGAAAAGCCCCATCCTGAGGTCATTTCTTTCCTGCCTTTCATATACTTTCTGGTTGCCAGTCATCTAGACTTCTAGCATCAGCAGCAGGGACAGGAAGTGTTGCACAAGCTCCTCTGTTACGCTCTCTGGGTCTTGCAGGGAACATCTGCCCATTTTCTGCTAACTGCGTCGAATTTAACCCACATACTGAGAATTGCACAGATAAGCTTTGTTCTCTTCCATCTGTGTGAGGACTGTGAATGATTGGTGAGTTCCTCTCAGAAATGGCATGTTTTTTTTTTCAGTCATAATAGGGCTTTTTGATTGGCATTGCAGCAGATAACAGGTTTGACTTCATGGTTGATTAATAAAGGTTTTCACTTTGATCTTGACATGCAGACATAGGTCTCTGGGCTCAGATCAATGGCTCCTGATTCTGACACTTGGCTCAATTCGTCAGAGTAACGATGACGCATCTGCTTTGTCGTACTAAGGCTTGTCCAATTAAAAAATGAAAGACAGTGAGTTGTAAGAAGAAAGAGGCTGTTTTCAGGTTTTGTGTTGTACCCAAATTCAATGGGGGTTGTTCTGCATCTGTTATCTTCTGCACTGCATGTGTTTTCTGTATAGAGTCGTAAAGGGCATACGATATGAAGGTAGGTGTGAACTGGGTTATCAGATGTGGTTGAGCGCCTTTGAACTGACAGATTCATGGATACAAAGGAAATAAATGTGGGTTGTCATACATCCTTTCTGATTTCCACCTTCTGATCCCCCTACTTCCAGGTTAAGAGATAAGCAAGAGATATAATGCATACTTGGCTATTACTATGTAGAAAAGAACAGTGAAACACTGAAAAGGTTGTAGCATTTGCAAAAACCAAATTACATTTTTTTTTTTTTGCACAAGTAATATCAGTCAGATGCAGTTGGGTTGCTTGAATAAGTAGAAATAACTTGAATACAGTTTACAAAATAAAAGTTCATTGTAATTGTTTTTTTTAACGTATTAAATCTGACCTGAATACATCACACTTGAAAACGTGAATTCTCAATGACAGTGGACAAAACTGCTTTTTGACGTGTTTAGGGTTCAGACTGCGCTATATGTGGAGAATAATGCGTGTAATCGGCTCTTCTTCTTTTTTTAAGTGCTAGTTTGTTTATTTTTTTTTTTTTTTTTTTTTTAATAACCTGTTCATGAACTAGATTTTGAACAGACACATGTATTCTTCCTGATCTTTGTCTAAATTCCACTATTTATAAGAGTTTTAAGTTTTTTTTTTTTTATCTTGCATTTGGTGTGAAAAGTTCTTTACCATTGAACCTGCAATAATTACTTGTTCGTAAATATGGCAATTTATATCATCTAAAACTTGCCTTCATGGCACAGTTGTAGACTGACTGCAAGTGCCCTACTAAGCAGAAAATGACCAGCATCACTTTGGCTAATTAACACATCTGCAAAGAAGAGTCTCCTCCGTAACGATTAGCCTAATTGGTCAGATTTAGTGGAGAGCTGGTTTGCAGTAGTGTGGACAGGCAAACCGCTGGGTAAAGTACACCCTACTAATAAGTGAGCCAGTGAGCAGTGTGGGAGGGGGACTGCAGGGACCATTTTGAGACTCTGTGAGCCATTAGTGTTGTGCTAATGGTTTATTTTCCCTGATAGACCAGAAGAAAGAACGGATGAGTTACCATGAAAAATCTTTAACCTCCAGGCCTCATGACCCATACCCACATCACCTAGAATCTGTGCACTATTGAGCTGCTCATCATTGTTTGAATGCTTACTTTTCATGAATCTCTCATCTCTACAGGAATGGAACCATGAGTGAAGCATTAGTTTTTCGGTAGCGATTACCTTTTATCTTGTAAGATAAAGTGCAAGATAATCCAAGTAGTCATTTAGCAAACGCTTTTATCCTCAGTGACTTGCAGTATACTTATTAAATCACTCTGGAGCAACTGGTGCTAAGTACCTTTCAAGGGCATAAGGCTGATAGTTCATGAATTGCTTCAGTCCAGTTTCTCATTAGTTCTATCATGCTTTAATTTTTAAAGTTTGGCGTTATGGCTACCAGCTGGGCTACAAGAACCTACATACTTTTAGATTTACTTATTCACTGTTGGATTTCTAGGATCCTCAAGAGTTTAGTGTCTTCCCCTGCATCCTTTTGTACCAATCCTATCAAAACACTGCGGTTTGTGTTACAACATGCATTGTGCCACAAATCCATATTGGTGTTCCTTCCCTAAACAAGAGTGATTGTGCATTTCACCCATGAGATTTGGTCGTGATATACGAGTAGCCATGTGGACGGAATTCAAAATCAATCTGGTTAATGTTGCATCACTCTTTCCAGAATGGCTCGCAGAGATCCGTGCCATTCAAAGTGAAGGGCTCTCTTTATCGCAGTCATTAGTTCCGCCATATTCACTCCGTAGGATATGCTTGTGAAGGGCATCTCAAATGTCTCTCTATTGGCGTACACAGGAGCGTGAAAATGTCGATAGCCCTTACCGTTTGATGGTTTGTGGATTTAGTTTTGAATCCGTGTTTTCCAGCCAACATGGCTATGTACAAACTGTGCTGCGTGTCTAGTGGCGGCGTTAAAATCTCAGCATTAGATGGCTTATTTGGCCGTCTAGTATTGTCGTTTTGATGAAGAGCTTAAGCTAGCCACCTGATCTAGCAATATCTTTGAGACATGCTCTGCTGGGCATGACAAGAGACTGTGAATCATTGAGCGGTAACACTCCTGAGCGTGAGGAATCACTGCTGCTTTTAACATGGCTGTCTGGAAATGTCTCGTCCTGCTCAAGGTCAACAGGAAACACTACTGCGATGGCTGTCAACCGAAATTTTCATACCTCCTTTTCACAGCTGAAAGTGTGATTCGATTAAATTACAAAATCTTTCTTCACCCTCTGAAAGTGTACGTTGAGGATGGAGCATCAGTCTTTGCTTGCACAACCATAAATAAAAGTAGAGGCAGGTTATCGCTGATGGCATAATCATGACTAATTATCTTGTTTTATACAATGTTACCGCTTGCTCCGCAGCTTGCGACTCACTTCCCCATTACCGTGAGACACTCAAGCAGCATTAAGCATGTTAGACACGGGCCAGACGGAGGGCAAGCCGTGCTACAGTTTGCTGAAAAACAATTACATTGCTTTGGTATTCATAGCCCAGCCCAGTCAGGGGAGTTTACACTGATTCATTCTTCATGTGACCATTTTGTCTCCCAGCTTTCCAAGGCTCATATTTGATTTAATGTGTGTGTGATTACGTTCAACATCACATTAATGCATTTAAAAGAAGCAAACACGATTTATTTCTCATTTAATAGTCTCCTCTTTGCATACATCGTGCTTTCCGGCATCGGCCTGATTAATTGGTGTCCTCAGACTGTTACTTAACGGAGATGGAGCACAGCTGTAGACTCTCGACTCGGATTGCTCAGGATTCATGACTACTAATTAGCGGTCTGCTTGACCAGACGGTTTATCAGGGGCAGTGACACCAGCGAAGGCTTTTCTTATCAAACACTCGCCATCAAGAACATGATGGAGAGCACAGAGTGTAGTTCCCAGGTATTTGTTTTCACGTAAATGTCCTATTTGGGATCGGATTTTAGCCACCCTACATGAATTAACTCATAACAGCCACAACATAATGTCATCCTCTGTATAATCAAATGAACAAGTAACCCTAAAACGAGTTTATGCCCACAGGCAGGATTTCAGAGTGGATGACGGTCTACAATATCACCGTACTAGGGCCCTGTGGTGGGCGGATTTTTTAAGATCTGGAGTCGTTTCACAAAAGTGTTGTTAGCTAAAAGAAAGTTTGTCATCAACAATTCATAGTTTTAGGCCTGGCATACGCTGTACAATTTTTCCTCTGATTTTGAGTCGATTGAAGCAGAGCTCTGAACCGACTGCCCTAAACCGACTGCTTTTTCCCTCAAGCGCGTCTCTGTGAAAACAGAACTTTAAATATTTCAACTTTATTGCATCAAGAAATGAAACAAAAATGGTGAGATCTTTAGACAAAATTGTTATAATCACAGGAAATGTGAATCATTGTCCATTTTGTAATCAGTGATAGACAAACATGTCACAAAATAAAAAAATACTTCAGTTTTAAACCATGAAGGTGAGCAAGTGCATATCCATCACACAAACAGTTTGCAAACTGCGTAAGCAGGAAGTCCGACAAGTTTTCAAATCTAGTCCATTCATTATGCTACAGTGAAAGTAAAAAAGTGATTGAGTTTTGGCATCTGTCACATTAACCCCACATATTCTCTCAGAGATGAAGAATATGGGTTGTATTGTGTGTTGTCTTATATTTTCTAATATAGCCTAAATACATAAATATAATTAAAAAAAAAAAAACTATGGCTGATATGTAGGCTATAATACAGCAACAGAATGTGTGGATTTTGTGTTTAACAAGTTTTTGGTGAATAGAGATGGTTGTGCATGAAGCTCAGTAGATCAGCAGTTTCTGAAATACTCAGACCAGCCCATCTGCCACCAACAACCATTCCACATTCAAAGTCAATTTTTTAAAGACAATTTCTTCCCCGTTCTGATGTTTAAACATTTTGAATATTTATTGTTTTGTCCTTTTTTTTTTTTTCTTCTCTCTTCATTAAGGTTCGTGTTGGGGAAGTTGGAGGAAATACCCTGGGTTTCTATGGATGCCAGATGAGTCCAGACGGCTTTATGATTCTGGCTCATGCCTTTCACGGAGCGCTGCACCTCTGGCACTGTGACAGCAATCAGGTCAGAACTAACTGACAACATTCGCCACCACTAACACAAAGCTTTTTATGCAAACATTCCTTTTTTTCTTAACTTACTTGAATTTTGATTTAAACCAAATGGAGATAATGAATATGTAAATGTATGATTATACAGGGAGAGTGGAGGCCCAGTGTGGTCATTTCGGGTCATTTTAATGCAGTGCAGGACTTGAGCTGGGACCCTGAGGGAGAATTTATTATCACTGTCGGATCAGACCAAACCACTAGACTCCTTACACCCTGGACCAGAAACGGATGCTCAGAGGTTTAAACAAATAACAACAATTTTATTTTTGAATGATCATACATTGTAGGCTGTTTATTTGATCCGCGCTTACTTTGTTTGCAGATTACCTGCACGAGATCTCAAGGCCGCAGATACACGGTTATGACATGCAGTGTCTGACTATGGTTGGGCGTTTTCAGTTCGTGTCCGGTGCTGATGAGAAGGTCCTCCGGGTGTTCAAAGCTCCAAGGAATTTTGTGGAGAATTTTGCTAACATATCACGCACCTCTCTGGAGAAACTGCTGGGCTGTAATGTAAGTACTTAGAATCATCTCATCTTTAAACTTTAATTAGTTACGTCAAATAAAACCTGGGTTTTAATTACTCTTTGCACTGTCTTGGATCAACGAGAGATTTCAAGATGAGTCTCACATTTTTCCATTATCTTAATCCTCATGTTTATGCACATGCTCTCAGATATATAGCTAAATGAGTTCGATTTTCTGTTACTTGAGGTCATGGTAAATGAGGCGACAAAATGGCATTCTCAATTGGGATCATCACATGTAATTAAGCGAATATCACTTAAACGCTTTTGCTCTTATGGAGCCAAACACAGCCATGCTCGTCTTAAGACCAACAGTTCAATATAAAGTGTTTTGCATTACAGACCAAGTTAATAATGTAATAGAAGGTTTTCTATAGATAGATTTTACAGTGTGTGTCTGTCTCCTCTGTTTTTAGGACATAGCAGATCTCCCAGAGGGAGCCAGCACTCCTGCCCTTGGCCTGTCCAACAAGGCCGTGTTTCAAGGTATGAACCCTTTGAATTTGTTGGCCACAGGAGAATTTGCATTGTGCTGATCCTGAGAGCAGTGAGGCAGTTGCTAACCTTTACTGTGGCATCTGATGTATTTACAGGTGACCTCACATCTCAGAGCTCTCAACAGGACAGTGAAGATTTTACCAGCCTGTCCGACCAATATAAAGAATCCTACTTCCAACCTCTCAAACTCACGGGTATTTATGTATTTTATATGTATATGTATTTTCTTTTTTTTTTTTTTTTTTTTTTTTTTTCCACTTTGGTTGGTACATTGTGTTTAAAGTAGACAGTTCTTTATGGAAACAAAATATAGTATGCATCGGACTGTATGGCTACATTCAAAACCTCTCTATCACCGGGTAGACACTTCAAGTTCCTCAGTTATTCCTAGAAAACACATCGATATCCTTCGTTTGTGACAAGCAGATATTAAAGACTGCTTTCTCTGGTTTATTAATGTATCTGGGGCATGAATCAGAGATACTGGAGACAAATGTTATTACAGCACAAGGGGGTGGGGTAGGTGGAGGTGAGTGTTGAAACAGGGGTTTATGCCTCTCTTGCTCCAGGCAAACAGTGGCAAACGTTGTCAATGTGATTGAAAAAGCTCCTTAATCTGGAATCATAATTAGAAAGAAGGCATATAATTGCAAAGTTAAAATATTGATGACTCTGGGCGATGGCGAGCGCAATGAGGCGGACACAGAGTTGTTAATGGAATAATACCACTCCCTCCATCTTGCTTCTTCTGGAGGGGCAAAGAGGGAAATAATTAAAATAAAACTGCAAACCAGGGATGAATTTAAAAAATGCCTGGTCTCCATTCCATTTCAATCGGGGCATGTGTTGCGTAAGTGTCTGTGTATCTAAATGAGACAATATTATTTCAGGCTTGCACAAAGAGAGCTAAATTTGATTTACAGCATGTCGTAAAGCTAACGGCCATTGAAAATTGTAGATAAAGCCGCCGTTGTTCCAAACAGCTTTGAGTAAATTGCTCGGCTGTGTATCTGTTGCTAAATTAAAAGATGAGCCTATTGAAAAATACCGTCTATAGGCGTCTGCTCATTTCTCATAATAACTATGTTTATATTTTGTGACTCTGTGTGTGTATTGCCAGAGCCTCCGACAGAGGACGACCTCTTGCAGAACACACTGTGGCCAGAGGTACAGAAGCTGTGAGTTTCCCATCAATTCTCATTTGTGTTCGCCTGCCCTCATCGGCTGTTCTGCAGTGGGCACTAATGCTGCTCCGCACTATTGCTTAACCAGCTTATGTGACATAAATAATGCAGTGTAATGGGTATTTAGAGCTCATGACGAGAACTATTCATCCTGTATGCTTTGACACTAAACAAGAGAAGCTTAAAATTGTTCATTAAATACCTTTTTTTTTAATATACATGTATACATTGTTGTCATTGCAGCAGTCTTTCAGAGCGCAAAGTGTATTATTACCTTTTATTTTTCATGTAGCATTTACCTTTTACTGTAAAATTATTTCACTTAAACATTTTTAAATAGTTTTGGTTAACAAAAAACAGATTCACTTAAACTGTTCAAATGTTAATAGCTGAATAGCATCCAGATTAATGGCTCAGATATTTGAAGTCTCTATTGATCCCATGCGTACTGAGGATAGTTACTGCCACAGCAATGCAATGGGATGTTTGCATTAGCCAAGCTTTTGTGCCTGTGTTTGCTTACTTGCATTCAGTTTTTTTTTTCCCAGCCTAAGTTTGCAGAGCTTTTGTTAGCAAAGAATAATGCCTGTGTTGCACTAAAATGACATATGACTCTGACATTTGCTGAAACTGTAGGCAATATATTACAAAATTGGATGCTTAGTGGCATTTTGCATGGGTTGGTGGAAAAATAGGCATATTATTCACGTGAAGTTTTGCTAAATTATTACACATTAACGGTATTTTTCACGATTAAATATTCATGTCCCCAAGCCGTTTACGATCAATTGAAATGTAGACTTGCATTTTTTTTTTTTTTTACTGGCTCATAAGAATTCAAAGTAATTTTCCTTGATACATAGGCAACACTGGATAAACTCTAATAATTTACATACACAGCTGTAAGCAGCTGAAGCCTTTGACAGCCTGGCTTGCCGAGCTATTCATCCAGCGCTGAAAATTACTAAGCAGATCTGCTAATGGCTGCCAGAGCGCACTGCTTTCTTCCACTCCCATAAGCACAGGAGAGCCCTGACACACAAAGCATCCGTCGTGTTTGAATCACCGCCCCGACTGTCTCTCTGAACCTGTCACGGTGCTCAGGCTTTATTTGTGAGCAGGTACTGACAGAGCCCTCATTAACATACCCTCTTTCCGTGTCGCTCTCTCTGCAGGTATGGACACGGCTTTGAGATGTTTTGTCTGGCGTCGGATTCTGAGAGGACGGTGGTTGCCTCGGCCTGTAAGGTACAATCACATGGGTGACCAGATGGTCATTAGTGTCACACAAATGTAGCCGTGGACTGTAATAACAGGACACAGAAAAGCATGCATGCGTGAAGCGGCACCCATCCTAAGTGCTTTTGAATATTTAAGTCATTTTCCATTTTAACAAGCTCATGTCAATTTAGACTCTGACATTAGTGTGTAAGTTAATTTTGCATGTCTTTGATGTAATGAAACCCGTCATATTAAAAACACATCTCGGGTGACCAGGGATGATCAGGGTTGGTAAGCAGCACTAGGTGCCCTCCGGCCTGGCGTGACACATGTTCTAAGACAGTTGAAGGGAGATCATTGGTTTGTGTCCCGGTCTGGCCCCTGTGGTTCTGCCAAACCCACGCTGATCGCGTACAAAGCCCTTCCGAATGAAAGCACATTCTGCATGTCACCTGCCATTGTTCACGCTCGAGCGGAGATTGTGAGGTTTATTCAGTGGGGCTGATGTCTGGCTGCTTGCTGGGGTCCTGCAGGCTCAGATGACTTTGCTGCGGACGTGAGGTTTATACACTGCTGGCTGAGCTGCGACCGCTGTGTGTAGGAGTACAAACTTCTTGCTTTTGGATGTCTGTGTGAAAACTCTACATGATTTACATGCGTCTTGTGTCCCAGGCCTCTAAACCAGAACATGCTACCATTCTTCTGTGGAGCACAACTTCCTGGAAACAGCTTCAGTCTCTGCCCTGCCACAGCTTGACCGTCACCCAGATGGGGTTCTCGCTTGAATGGACGCCTTCTGCTCTCGCCGTTTCGAGATCGCACCTGGTCCTTATGGAGACGAGGAAACCCTGACTCAGATACAGGTGAGCACACCTTACCTTATATATCTTTGTTCTCTCATAGAAAGGGGTCAAGTTGAGGAGTGTATTTTGACAAAAAAAAAGATCAATATTATTGCTAAAAATTATCATTGTAATATTTTGCTGTAAAAAAAAAAAAAGAGAAAACAATAATAATAATTTTATTATTATATAATAAAAACTCCATGTTTGCTGTGCTTGTTTAAAAAAAAAAAAACACTTAATTTAGCATAATTTTGTCAGTACAACTATAAAACAATAATAAAACTAAAATATTGCCGTTTTAGTATTTCATTGTAAACAAACAAAACAAAACGTACAATAATAATTTTATTATGAAAAAGAAAATTCCAAGTCCAAAAAGGTTTTTCAAACGAAATGCATCAAGTATGCAGCGCTACTGGCATCTTGAGCTTGAATCCCAGCTTGAGGACATTTCTCAATCCCCTCCCTCTCTGTCACTTCTACTCTGTCCTGTGGCAAAAATAAAATAAAAAACAATGGGAAGGTGGCCCCTCTCAGAGACACTGAAAACTGAATCATATTGCATTTTAGCTTTTATTTTGATTAATCGTTCAACCCTTCGTAACCCCCACAGAAGTACCGTCCAATAAGATGAATTGAAAAGCTAACAGCTTCCTCCAGGGTTTATAGACCTCTTTACTCAAAGACAGCTTTTACCTTCCTCCATTTCTCTTTGTCAACAATAAAAACAACAAAGTTTGTGGACTCCTGATGTTCACCCACTGTAAGATTCTCCAAAAGTCAGCTAGTGCCTCCCAATGGCCACGCAGTATTAATGTGTATTCTGAGCATACGCCCGCTAAATCACTGTTGACACAAGGTAACCACAGGAGCGTCTGTTTTTCTTTCTCTATTTTCTGACGTGTCCCGAGACTTTGCCGGCTGCTGAAGGCCGAGGCACGCTGCAGTCCATTCTCGTTGAGGCTGGTATTACTCACAGCCTGTGTGCCGCCAGATGTGGAGAGGTTAGTCAGTGTCACAGCTGATCAGAGAACAGCCCAGCATGGTGTCATGTGTGGAGAAATCTCTATCACAAAGACATGTTTCCTCCCATGCTGCACTCTCTCCATTTGTCAGACTCCCTCTCTTTTGTGTTCCTGGTTAATGAGTTAAGACTCTCCAGCCTGTGGTTGCCTAAGCTTTAATTAGCAGAGGGGTGCGTGTGTTGGTTTGTTTGGGGCATGTGGAGGGAGAAGGTTACTGCCAAGGTGGCGTCACCGGGTGTGCTGACCTCGAGAGCTGGACTGTGGGTGACCACAAACTCAGTCTAGGGAATTTACAACAAACATTGAGGTTGGGTTGCATGGTAATGGTTTAAGAATGAATCATGATTATTTTGGACAAAAACATAATGAATAATAATCAGGATTCATTTTACATTTAGTTAAATTTACTGCTTTTTCACATAAATTAAGAGAATGACAACTCGCATTGGTTGCTCTGATTTAGTTACAGTGTAAGCGACCACATGAAAGAAAACGGACTGGCTGTGTTAAACTTTCACTTGAGCAAAATATCTCAATAGACTAAAACAGAATTTAGTAATAAACTAAAGCAATAGTTCACCCAATAAAAATAATGTCATTAATTACCTCATGTTATTCCAAACCCTTAAATTCATCTTCAGAACACAAATTAAGATGTTTTTGATGAAATCTGACAGTTGTCTGACCCTGCGTAGAGACCCAGAAAGGTAGTACAGACATAGTAAAACACAGACGTCAAATGGACTATTTTAATGAGGTCCTTACTACCTTTCTTGATCTTAAATGTGGTAGTTCTGTTGCTGTCTATGCAGGGTAAGAAAGCTGTCAGATTTCATTTAAAAATCTCTTTTTAAATATATTTGTGTTCTGAATATGACCAAAGGTTTTACAGTTTGAGTAATTGAAGGTGAGTTATAATAAAATTGTAATTTTTTGGGTGAACTATGTCTTTAAGCTAAATAGAATTGTGAATAATGTCTAGTATGTGTATTTATTTTTGTATGTGTGTATATATATGTATATGCGTATGTGTGTGTATGTATGTGTATGTATGTAATTGTTTTTTTCTTTCAGAGGCAAACTTTTCTCTCTACGCGAACACTACTAAGGACACAGCGGTTCACGCGCGTATTATTTGGTCATGTGACTGGAGCTCTGACAGCAAGTACTTTGTGACGTCAAGTCGAGACAAGAAGGTAGGCCCAGTTTAACATGGATTTAGCAAATGATGTTGGACTGGTTGGCATGAGTCATTTGAATGACCACATGGTGTGACCGCAGCAACACATGAAAGTTTTTGGTTATCAGTGCCAATGTAGAAAGCTAAAAATTACAATAACTCATGTAAAATATTTTTGAATGATGGAAAAAGGACCGCATGTAGCATACAGTCCAGCTCTTTTCTGCAGCTTTTGACCTTATTGTGTTTTTGTAGGTAATCATCTGGGGTCATCGTGGCTCTGGAGTCAGTGTCGGTGAATGTGAGGGTGAAAGCGTGACCCCTTGCTCCTCTGTTCTGGATGTTGGAGATTCAGCTACTGCTGTGTCTATCTGCCCATATGTCTGTTCAGATCAGAGGTAACGTTATTCGGTTATCTGTGGTCTTGTGGACACCATCATTAGAATTAATGTAATGTGTCTGGGACAAATATTGAATTATACTTGTATTTCTGTAGTTATTTGCTGGCTGTAGGTCTAGAGAATGGGAAAATTGTGCTGTATAAATGGAGGCCGTCAGAGCATTTGTCTTCTGGATCAGACTGGAGCAGATTTGGAGAAAGCAATGCTTGGTATCCTTTGTCCTGCTCATATTCTTCTCTCCACTCTTTAATAATCCTGATATAATGAGTTACTGTAATTTAGCAGTGAAGTGTGATTGGTAGAATCTACATCCGCATAATTAAATCTAAGAACTTTAAGCAAAACATGTTCGTGGATATAAAAAGAAAAAATAATTTTGTAAATCTCTATTTTTAAAGCATAACTTTCACTGCTTCTAAAAAAAAAATACATGCACACACATATACACACTTACAGTACATGCGCATAAACATGCTTGTGTGTGTATATACATACGTACAGTACATACACACACAGATATTTACACAAGCATACACACACATGCATAAACGCATACATTATGCACAAACACGTACACAAATGCACACATACATGCACATACACAAATATATACATGCATAAACACATACATTTACTCGTATACATAAACATGGACATACACACAAGCATATACATGAACAAACATACATACACGCACAAACACATACATATGGATAAACACATACACACAAATGCATATACATACAAAAACACACACACACACACACACACATGCATACACACACACACACACACATGCATAAACACACACACACATATACATGAACATAAACATACATACACGCACAAACACATACATATGGATAAACACATACACACAAATGCATATACATACAAAAACACACACACAAACACGTACATACATACACACATGCATAAACACGCACAAACAAATACATACACGCACATGCATAAACACATACGCACAAACAAATACATACACGCACACAAACAAACAAACATACATGCGCACACACAAACACACACATATTTACACACACACACGCATATACATACACACACGTACATAAACACATACACAAATGCACAAACACAAATATATACATGCATAAACACATACATTTACTCGTATACATAAACATGGACATACACACATAGACATTTACACATACATAAGCATATACATGAACAAACATACATACACGCACAAACACATACATATGGATAAACACATACACACAAATGCATATACATAAACACACACACACAAACACGTACATACACACATGCATAAACACATAGGCTCAAACAAATACATACACGCACATACAAAAACACACAAATGCATACACACATATATACACATGCATAAACACATACACGCGCACACACATTTTCACACATACATGCATAAACACATACATATGCACACATACATAAACATACATACATAAAACACGCACATATACATACGCACATACATGCACACACATACATGCATGCATAAACACATACATACATACACACACATACATCAATGCATATAAATACATGCAGAAACACATACGCTCATATGCACATACATACACGCACATACAAAAACACACATAAATGCATAAACGCACATGCACATACATTTTCACACATACATGCATAAACACATACACACAAAAACACACATACACGTACATACACATACATCAATGCATATAAATACATACAAATGCACATACACACGCACATGCATAAACACATACATGCACACATTTTCACACATACATGCATAAACACATACAAAAACACATACATAAATGCATATACATACACGCACACACATTTTCATACATACAAACACGTACATACACATACATCAATGCATATAAATACATACAAATGCACAAACATATACATATGCACACATACATACACATGCATAAACATACACGCACACACATTTTCACACATACACATACATGCATAAACGCATACATACAAAAACACATACATGAATGCATATACATGCATACATACAAAAACACGCACATACATATACACATGCATATACATAAACATGCACATACATACATACAAATGCACAAACACACACACGCACATGCATAAACACATACAAAAATACACATACATCAGTGCATATAAATACATACAAAAACACACATACATATGCACATACACACACATGCATACACGCATACATAAACACATACATACATACATGCACACACATTTTCACACGTACATACACACACATATGCACAAACACATACACGCATATAAATACATACAAAAACACATATATAAACACACGTATACATACATGCACACACATTTTCACACGTACATACACACACATATGCACAAACACATACACGCATATAAATACATACAAAAACACATATATAAACACACGTATACATACATGCACACACATTTTCACACGTACATACACACACATACATCAATGCATATAAATACATACAAAAACACATACATATGAACATACATATATAAGCACAGAACATTTCACAGAAGCAAGCATATTCTCGAGAACTGTTAAAATTCCACATAAGCCCCTGTAAATAGTCTCTGAGTTTGTCTTCCTCTTCGCATCTTAGAAAGTGACATGATCTGACGTTAAATACGACAGTCATACCTCCACCCAGAGACCAGTGCCGGTGGTGTAATTGACAACAAAAGGGCTGTATGTATCTGAGCTGGCCCACGCTGCTCGAGAGAAGCTTCAGGTTGATACGGGGGCTCCCGTGGGCAGGTCTCGCATTGATCCGTGAAGAGAGAGAATGAGGTGTCAGAGAGAGGCCAGGCCGTGTTGTGCATTCTGTTTGCACCGAGCCCTCTCGCTATCTATCTCTCCCCCACAGTGGATTGAGTCCCGACTGGCTAAACTCTCTCCTTCTGTAGGTGT
The DNA here is from genome assembly GCF_018831695.1 of Puntigrus tetrazona. Taxonomy (NCBI): domain Eukaryota; kingdom Metazoa; phylum Chordata; class Actinopteri; order Cypriniformes; family Cyprinidae; genus Puntigrus; species Puntigrus tetrazona. The sequence goes on along the minus strand of NC_056717.1, from coordinate 10,291,964 downwards.
AATTGATAAACCGTCTGTGTAGGCACTTACACGTATCTCTTACCCAGAAGTCACTCACCTTAGAAGTAAAAGAAGAAGAAACTGGCCATGTATTGCAGTGAGTTCTGAAAACCAAGATTGATGTGTGTTTATTTGTCTGCCTGTATTACTTTTGAAATTGGCAAGAGTATATTCACCCCTGGAAGTATTTGGACAGGCAGAGCTGGGTGGCAGAGGCATCCAGACAGTGTGTAAGAGGGGAGATTTGTGTTGCCTTGAATCAACGTCTCGCTTGTGGCTTTCCTTAACCACCCATCACAGTCAAAGTCACACTCTGACGGTG